>NW_028225179.1:32994663-33088794 GCF_052327205.1 Somniosus microcephalus | reverse complement strand
CACCGACTCTCCCCGGGGTACGGGTCCCTGCGGGATGCCATTAATATCGGATTCTTACTCATTCTCGGTTTGTCATCGTTCTTCCTTCTTTGAGACTTTCGATGAATGCCAAGCCGTCGACCTGTGTAGGGATTAGAGAAAGATCTGAGAGCGGGAACACACACCGGACATACGCCGCACCCAGCTACCCAGCCCGCTCCCACCAGCGGCCCCACGGGAAGCCGCACCATGAGCTTTACCTGATGAAGCTTTTGAAGGCAGCAGACTGTGGGTTGATGCAGAGAGGCACTCGATGGTCCTTCTGGTTATCCACAATGAACCTGTGAATGAGCTCTGAGAGAGAGAGTGTGAGGAGTGAGAGGTAGGGGAGCAAGGGAGGAGGAGGAGCAGGAGGGAGAGGGGGAGGGGAGAGGGAGTGAGAGAGGGGAGGAGGGGAGGAGGGGGAGCGAGAGAGGGGAGGAGAGGAGGAGGGGGAGCGAGAGAGGGGAGGGGAGGAGGAACGAGAGAGGGCGAGAGAGAGAGGGGGGAGGGAGAGAGAGAGGAGAGAGAGAGAGAGGGGGAGGGAGAGAGAGAGGGGGTGAGAGAGAGGGGGAGAAAGAGAGAGAAGGGAACAGTCGATTATTAAACACCAGGGATTGATGTCAGATCGTATCCATGTTGACCAATTGGGAAGGGGGACCCGCGACCCCCAGCCACTGACCTTTGACCTGCCAGACGGACGACAGACTCTTCTCGTAGGCGTCATCGAACTTGGGGCTGGCGGCCGGCTCGAAGTCGCTGGTGTAGATCCGGCCCGCGGGCACGGTGAAACAGCAGTGACACATGCAGGTGTGGTAGCGCAAGCGCCCCTCGTCCACGTACGGGTGCGCCAGGGCCTCGCGGGCAGAAATACGCTTCACCTGGGCAAGGGAGGCATACGGGTTACACACTGAACATCTACACTGCCCCATCAAACACTCCCAGAGCAGGTAAAGCATGGGTCAGATACAGGGTAAAGCCCCTCTAAACTGTCCCGTCAAACACTCCCAGGGCAGATACAGCACGAGTTAGATACAGAGTAACGCTCCCTCTACTGTTAGGGAAATTGATCGGATTGAAGGCCGATAAATCCCCAGGGTCTGATAATCTACATCCTAGGGTACTTAAGGAAGTGGCCCTAGAAATAGTAGATGCATTGCTGATCATATTCCAACATTCGATGGAATCTGGAACAGTACCCATGGATCGGAGGGTAGCTAATGTAACCCCACTATTCAAAAAAAGTTGGTAAAGAGAAAACGGGGAATTACAGACCGGTAAGCCTGATATTGGTGGGGAAAATGCTAGAGTCCATGATAAAAGATGTAATAGCAGAGCACTTGGAAAACAGTGACAGGATCGGACAAAGTCAACATGGATTTACAAAAGGTAAATCGTGCTTGACTAATCAACTGGAATTTTTTGAGGATGTAACTCGTAAAATAGATAAGGGAGAACCAGTGGATGTGGTATTTGGACTTTCAAAAGGCTTTCGATAAGGTCCCACAGAAGAGATTAGCGTGTAAAGTTAAGGCACATGGGATAGGGGGCAAGGTATTGACTTGGATAGAGAACTGGTTGGCAGACAGAAAGCAAAGAGTTGGAATAAACGGCTCTTTTTCCGAGTGGCAGGCAGTGACTAGTGGGGTACCGCAGGGATCGGTCCTTGGACCCCAGCTATTCACAATATATATTAATGATCTAGACAAGGGAATTAGATGTAATATCTCCAAATTTACAGACGACACAAAGCTGGGTGGGCGTGTGTGCTGTGAGGAGGATGCCGAGAAACGACAGGATGATTTGGACAGGTTGGGTGATTGGGCAGAAGCATGGCAGATGCAATATAACATGGATAAATGTGAGGTTATCCACTTGGGTGTCAAAAACATAAAGGCAGATTATTATCTGAATGGCAATAGATTGGGAGAAGGGGAAGTGCAACAAGACCTGGGTGTCCTTGTGCACCAGTCGCTGAAGGTAAGCATGCAGGTGCAGCAGGCAGTTAAGAAGGCAAATGGTATGTTGGCCTTCATAGCGAAAGGGTTTGAGTACAGGAACTAGGATGTCTTGCTGCAGTTGTACAGGGCCTTGGTGAGACCACACCTTGAGTACTGTGTGCAGTTTTGGTCACCTTATCTGAGGAAGGATGTTCTTGCCATGGAAGGAGTTCAGCGAAGATTCACCAGACTGATACCTGGGATGGCAGGAATGACGTATGAGGAGAGATTGGCTCGATTGGCCTTGTACTCGCTGAAGTTTAAAAGAATGAGAGGGGATCTCATTGAAACTTATAAAATTCTAGCAGGACTAGACAGACTGGATGCAGGAAGGATGTGCCCGATGGTGGGGGATTCCAGAACCAGGGGTCACAGTCTAAGGATAAGGGGTAGGCCATTTAGGACAGAAATGAGGAGGAACTTCTTCACCCAGAGAGTGGTGAACCTGTGGAATTCTCTACCACAGAAGGCGGTAGAGGCCAATTCATTAAATATATTCAAGAAGGAGTTGGATATATTTCTTGAGGCTAAAGGGATCAAGGGGTATGGGGAGAAGGCAGGGACAGGGTACTGAGTTCGGATGATCAGCCATGATCGCATTGAATGGCGGAGCAGGCTCGAGGGGCCGAATGGCCTACTCCTGCTCCTATCTTCTATGCTTCTGTGTTTATGTTTCTACACTGTCCCATCAAACACTCCCAGGGCAGGTACAGCACGGGTTAGATACAGAGTAAAGCTCCCTCTACACTGTCCCATCAAACACTCCCAGGGCAGGTACAACACGGGTTAGATACAGAGTAAAGCTCCCTCTACACTGTCCCATCAAACACTCCCAGGGCAGGTACAGTATGGGTTAGATACAGAGTAAATCTCCCTCTGCACTGTCCCATCAAACACTCCCAGGGCAGGTACAGCACGGGTTAGATACAGAGTAAAGCTCCCTCTACACTGTCCCATCTAACACTCCCAGGGCAGGTACAGCACAGGTTAGATACAGAGTAAAGCTTCCTCTTCACTGTCCCATCAAACACTCCCAGGGCAGGTACAGCACGGGTTAGATACAGAGTAAAGCTCCCTCTACACTGTCCCATCAAACACTCCCAGGGCAGGTACAGCACAAGTTAGATACAGAGTAAAGCTCCCTCTACACTGTCCCATCTAACACTCCCAGGGCAGGTACAGCACAAGGTAGATACAGAGTAAAGCTCCCTCTACACTGTCCCATCAAACACTCCCAGGGCAAGTACAGCACAGGTTAGATACAGAGTAAAGCTCCCTCTACACTGTCCCATCAAACACTCCCAGGGCAGGTACAGCACGGGTTAGATACAGAGTAAAGCTCCCTCTACACTGTCCCATCAAACACTCCCAGGGCAGGTACAGCACGGGGTTAGATACAGAGTAAAGCTCCCTCAACACTGTCCCATCAAACACTCCCAGGGCAGGTGCAGCACGGGTTAGATACAGAGTAACGCTCCCTCTACACTGTCCCATCAAACACTCCCAGGGCAGGTACAGCACGGGTTAGATACAGAGTAAAGCTCCCTCTACACTGTCCCATCAAACACTCCCAGGGCAGGTACAGCACGGGTTAGATACAGAGTAAAGCTCCCTCTACACTGTCCCATCAAACACTCCCAGGGCAGGTACAGCACGGGGTTAGATACAGAGTAAAGCTCCCTCTACACTGTCCCATCAAACACTCCCAGGGCAGGTACAGCACGGGTTAGATACAGAGTAAAGCTCCCTCTACACTGTCCCATCAAACACTCCCAGGGCAGGTACAGCACGGGGTTAGATACAGAGTAAAGCTCCCTCAACACTGTCCCATCAAACACTCCCAGGGCAGGTGCAGCACGCGTTAAATACAGAGTAACGCTCCCTCTACACTGTCCCATCAAACACTCCCAGGGCAGGTACAGCACGGGTTAGATACAGAGTAAAGCTCCCTCTACACTGTCCCATCAAACACTCCCAGGGCAGGTACAGCACGGGTTAGGTACAGAGTAAAGCTCCCTCTACACTGTCCAATCAAACACTCCCAGGGCAGGTACAGCACGGGGTTAGATACAGAGTAAAGCTCCCTCTACACTGTCCCATCAAACACTCCCAGGGCAGGTACAGCACGGGTTAGATACAGAGTAAAGCTCCCTCTACGCTGTCCCATCAAACACTCCCAGGGCAGGTACAGCACGGGGTTAGATACAGAGTAAAGCTCCCTCAACACTGTCCCATCAAACACTCCCAGGGCAGGTGCAGCACGCGTTAGATACAGAGTAACGCTCCCTCTACACTGTCCCATCAAACACTCCCAGGGCAGGTACAGCACGGGTTAGATACAGAGTAAAGCTCCCTCTACACTGTCCCATCAAACACTCCCAGGGCAGGTACAGCACGGGTTAGGTACAGAGTAAAGCTCCCTCTACACTGTCCAATCAAACACTCCCAGGGCAGGTACAGCACGGGTTAGATACAGAGTAAAGCCCCCTCTACACTGTCCCATCAAACACTCCCAGGGCAGGTACAGCACAGGGTTAGATACAGAGTAAAGCCCCCTCTACACTGTCCCATCAAACACTCCCAGGACAGGTACAGCACGGGGTTAGATACAGAGTAAAGCTCCCTCTACACTGTCCCATCAAACACTCCCAGGGCAGGTACAGCACGGGTTAGATACAGAGTAAAGCTCCCTCTACACTGTCCCATCAAACACTCCCAGGGCAGGTACAGCACTGGTTAGATACAGAGTAACGCTCCCTCTACACTGTCCCATCAAACACTCCCAGGGCAGGTACAGCGCGGGTTAGATACAGAGTAACGCTCCCTCTACACTGTCCCATCAAACACTCCCAGGGCAGGTACAGCGCGGGTTAGATACAGAGTAACGCTCCCTCTACACTGTCCCATCAAACACTCCCAGGGCAGGTACAGCACAGGGTTAGATACAGAGTAAAGCTCCCTCTACACTGTCCCATCAAACACTCCCAGGACAGGTACAGCGCGGGTTAGATACAGAGTAACGCTCCCTCTACACGGAGCTGATTTTACTCCTGCTTTAACTTCCTGAGCCCATTTAACTCACCGGGTCGAAGACCAGCATTCGGCAGAGCAGGTGAATGGCCTCATGGGTGGCTTCATCGGAGAGCATATAGAGAACGGAGAGCGATGGCTGGCGGGGAGAGCAGAGAGGATAATCAATTACTGGGTGCTGGAGAGAGAGGGGAGAGCGGGAGGAGAGAGGAGGAGGGGGCAAGGTGGAGGAGGAGGAGGAGGGGAGAGGAGAGAGGAGAAGATAATCAATTACTGGGTGCTGGAGAGAGAGGGGAGAGGGGGGAGGGGGAGGGGGAGGAGGGGCAAGGAGAGGGGGAGAGGGAGGAGGAGATTTTAGGAGTGGGGGGGTGGAGGAGGGAGTTGGAGGAGGAGGGGGAGGGGGGGAGGGGGAGGAGGAGGGGCGAGGGCGAGGAAGGGCGAGGGGAGGGAGGGGAAGGAGAGGTGAGGGAGGGGAGAGAGGCGAGAGGGTTGGAGGAAATGTCGAGAGGAAGGAGGGGTTCAAGGGGTGGAGGGTGGGAGGGGAGGTTGAGGGGAAGGAGGGAGGGGGTCGATGGGAGGGTGGCTGAGGAATCGAGGATGAGCGGGAGAGCTGAGGTCCATCCTACCGCTTTGTGATGTCCCCTCAGGATGTGGGCCTTGGCTCCTTCACAGGCACTGTGCATGGCCAGCAGTGGCGGGGTCCCCAGGAGATCGGTGATCAGGTCCAACTGCGGGACGCAAGAAAGACAAAATCAGGGTCCGGGATCCCAAGAGCTCGCCCAACTCCCGAGTCCCACAGATACATGGGAAGCAATCAGCCACACGTCCCAGGGCAGAGGAACTGAACCCAACGGACACGGATTTTTGCCTCAACTCAGTAGAAGTCTTGTGGGCAATTCTGGGCACGGCACATCAGGGACGGATCACCCTCCGCCATTTCTGCCACCTCCAGCGTGATCCCACCACCAAACGCGTCTTCCCCTCACCCTCCCGTCAGCATTCCGTAGGGACCGCTCCCTCCGCGACACCCTGGTCCACTCCTCAATCACCCCCAACACTCCTTCCCCTTCGCCCGACACCTTCCCGTGCAAGCGCAGGAGATGCAACACCTGCCCTTTTATCTCCTCCCTTCCCACTGTCCAGGGCCCCAAACACCCCCATCTTCCAGGGGAAACAGCGATTTACTTGTACTTCTTGCAATTTAGTATACTGTTGTCGGAATGTCTAGCTCCTATCCAAAAGACTGAGGTCCACTCAGGTGATCAAATAAACGAGGTTTAATGAAAACTAACAGAGTTTAACGGATAACTACAGGAGAACATCGAATATAGGTCTAGTCAGTTCGGAGGCTCCACGAGGACTGCGTGGGTGGTCCCGTGACTGATGTCATGACGTCATCATGTTTTTCCCGCCGGTTGGGGATCACGTGATGGACGGCGTGACGTCATCGCGTTTACCCGCGCTATTAAAGTGATCGCGCTCTGTACATGTAAACAGTGAAAACAAAGATACAGACTCAGGCTGTAGCTAACATATTATTAAAGGGAATTATATACAATTGATCAGAGTCCCTTAGTGGCTCTGCCACATGCGCCCCCCCAGAATTGTCTTTAATAGCAAAAGTAAAACGGCGAGGAGGCCTGACAAGCCTGTCAGATCGACTTCTGTAGCCTTGAAGTGGAAGCTGATGGACGGCGGGCGAGCTGGCGGGCGGTTGCGTTTGATCTGGCACGGCGACTGTGGGCGGTCGGCCACGTTTCGGCGGTTGTGCGGTCTCGACTGGGCGGTCCAGGTCCAAGTGAGCCGGCTTCAACCGGTCAACCGAAATGTGGTCCGGTTTACCTCCGACATCGACTGAAAAAGATTTGTCTCCCGGCTCGATCACGCGGAAAGGACCAGTGTAAGGGGGTTTGAGCGGATCCCGATGAGCATCGTGGCGGATAAGCACATAGTCGGCGTTCTTCAGCTCAGCTGGGATGTGGGAGCTCTGCAAGCCGTGATGTGACATAGGCACTGGAGCGAAACTTCTGGCCGCCTCCTGGTGGCTGATGAGCTGCTGGGATGCGGACCATGGCTCTGTTGGAGTCGGAAGGAAATCCTCTGGTACGTGTAGCGGCTGGCCATATACGAGCTCCGCCGAGGACGATTGAAGATCTTCTTTAGGCGTCGTACGAAGACCCAATAGGACCCATGGAAGCCTGTCCACCCAGCCCGCGCCTTGAAGGCTGGCTCGCAGTGCGGCCTTGAGCGACCTGTGGAATCGTTCGCACAGGCCGTTTGCTTGTGGATGGTAGGCAGTGGTGCGATGTAGCTTGACGCCGAGCCCGAGCCACAGCGTTCCAGAGCTCAGAAGAAAACTGCGGCCCACGATCGGACGAGATGTCCGCCGGTACCCCGAAACGGGCGACCCAAGAGGAGATGAATGCCCTGGCGACGTCTGCGGAAGCGGTGGATGACAAAGGCACTGCCTCCGGCCATCGAGTGGTGCGGTCCACCATTGTAAGATGATGAGTAAACCCGTGCGAAGGCGGAAGTGGCTCCACCAGGTCCACATGCACATGATCAAACCTACGTTCCAGAACAGCGAAAGTGGCCAATGGAGCCTTAACATGACGCTGCACCTTGGCCTTCTGGCAGACCGCGCAGGTGTTGGCCCAGTCGCGAACATCCATGTGCATACCCCGCCACACGAATTTGGACGACATCAGCCATTGCAAGGCCTTCATGCCAGGGTGCGACAATCCGTGTATGGCGTCAAGCGACTGGGACGATAGGGTGAGGATCTCCCACGGAGACGTCGCAGAGTAGCGTAGTGCCCGCGGCATGGAATTTGACGTCGGCCGCTTGGAGGCTAGAGGGGTTGGTTCTGTAAGATTGGACCTCCGGATCCGAGGCTTGATCCGCAGCCATGAGGGCATAGTCGATGCCGAGCTGGACTGCATGAACGGTCGCGCGGGAGAGGCAATCCGCCGCCAGGTTGTCTTTACCGGACACATGCTGAATGTCAGTGGTGAATTCAGAGATAAACGTCAACTGACGTTGTTGCCGAGCTGACCACGGTTCGGCAGTCTTGGCCATAGCGAACGTTAGTGGCTTATGGTCCACAAAAGCCATGAACGGACGTCCCTCTAGCAAGAACCGGAAATGGCGGATGGCCAGAAAAAGGGCCAGCAACTCCCGGTCGAACGTGCTGTACTTCCGTTCGTTTCGCCCTAGTTGACGGCTGAAAAACGCCCGCGGTTGCCACGTCCCATGCAGCCACGGTTCCTGCACTGCGCCGATGGCGTAGTCTGACGCGTCGGTGGTAAGGGCGATGGTGGCACCTGGCAGCGGGTGTGCCAGCATGGTTGCGTTGGCTAAAGCGCCTTTTGTGTCGACGAACGCCCGGTCCATATCGACCGTCCAGCTAATCGGATCCTTGCCGGACTTGCCCTTGAGGGCCTCGTACAGGGGCTGCATGAGCAGAGCTGCATTAGGGACGAACCGGTGATAAAAATTTACCAACCCGAGGAACTCCTGCAGGGTCTTGACAGTCTGCGGGCGCGGGAAAGAAGTAACTGCCTCCACCTTCGTTTGCAGGGGAATAGCGCCGTCCGATGTGATGCGATGGCCTAAGAAATCAATCTGCTGCAGGCCGAACTGGCACTTGGCCGGGTTGATGATCAAGCCGTGTTGACTGAGGCGGCTAAAGAGGGTGCGCAAATGGCAGATGCGCTCCTCTTTATTAGGGCTGGCGATGAGGATGTCATTGAGGTAGACGAAAAGAAACTTGAGGACCCGAAGCACGGAGTCCATCAAGCGCTGGAAAGCCTGTGCACATTCTTCAATCCAAACAGCATCCGCAGAAATTCAAACAGGCCGAATGGGGTGATAACTGCAGTTTTCGGGACGTCTTGCGGGCAAGGTTGACTTTTGAAAAAATGGTATTGCCCGCCAAATGGGCAGAGAAATCCTGAATATGAGGGATCGGGTACCGATCAGGAGTAGTGGCGTCGTTCAGGCGTTGGTAGTCGCCGCAAGGCCGCCGTGTTTCGGAATAATGTGGAGAGGCAAAGACCAGGGACTATTCGACCGGCGAATAATCCCTAGCCGCTCCATCGTGTCGAACTCCGCTTTCGCAGCCGCGAGCTTGCCAGGTTCAAGGCGCCGGGCCCGTGCGTAGACCGGGGAGCCAGTAGTGGTGATGTGATGTTCGACACCATGTTTCGTGGCCGTGGAAGAGAAAGTGGGTCTGGTCAGGTCTGGGAAATCTCCGAGGAGGCGAGCGAAGTCATCCGGAGGTGGGAACGCGCAGGAGGCACTGCGCGCCAGGATGTTACCGCGGTGGCACGGGATGGAGTGAAAAGTGGCCGCATTGATCAACCGGCGGTGCCGTACATCCACCAGGAGGCCGTTGGCGCGCAAAAAATCCGCCCCGAGGATGGCTCGAGAGACTTTGGCCGTGATGAAATCCCAGTAAAAACCGCTGGCCGCCGAAGCACACCTGGACCCGCCGGCTTCCGAAGGTCCGAATGGCCCCGCCATTAGCCGCCTGGAGGGAGGGGCCGTGCCCCCCGGCTTGTAGATCAAGATTTGACGCGGGTAGGACGCTACACTGCGCCCCGGTGTCGCAGAGGAAACGTCGACCAGATAGGGAGTCGTTGATGAAGAGGAGTTTTCCCGAATTACCGATTGCCATCGCAGCTGCGGGGCGCTCGTTATAACCGGTCCTCTTTCGACAGGGTGGCTGGGTTTTTTTTTTTTTGAGCGAAAAGCTGCAGGGAGGGCGGCAGCATCTTGCTTTTGTGCCAAAACGGGCGTGGTAGAAGCACGACCCCGCAGGTTGAGGGGCTGGAGCAGCGTCCGTGGTGGATGGGCGCCTCGTGGCAGCGCAGTACTGCTGCGTCACCGCGAAGATCTTGTCCGCTTCGGCGGCCAGCTCTGCGCAGTCTGCGACTTCCGACCTGGCTAGGGCAGCCTGAACTTGCTCCGGTAGCTGGCTGAGGAATAGCTCCCTGAAGAGGAAGCATTCCGGTTCGGAGCCCAGGAGCGTGAGCATTTGGCTCATGAGCTCGGACGGCTTGGAGTCCCCGAGGCCGGGCATATTGAGCAGCCGGCGGGCGCGCTCCGACTTCGTCAGCCCGAAGACCTGTAACAACCGCGCCTTTATCGTTTCATACTTGCGATCTTCTGGTGGATTACCAAGCAGGCTGACGATCCGCGAGGCTGTGGCGCTGTCGAGGGCGGAGACCACGTGATAGTAACGGGTCTGATCTGCAACGATGTTCCTGATTGCGAACTGGGCTTCGGCCTGGATGAACCACGCGGCTGGCTGTTGCTCCCAGAACTGTGGTAGCTTCAAAGCAACGGCGTTCGATTCCATGTTCAGAAACTTCTGCGAAAACCGCTCGCAAAAGTCGGGGTCACCAATGTAGGAATGTCTAGTTCCTATCCAAAAGACTGAGGTCCACTCAGGCGATCAAATAAACGAGGTTTAATGCGCTGCACTCCCTCCATGTCAAGAACATCCTTCCTCAGATAAGGCGACCAAAACTGCACACAATACTCAGGATGTGGTCTCACCAAGGCCCTGTACAACTGCAGCAAGACATCCTTGTTCCTGTACTCGAACCCTCTCGCTACGAAGGCCAGCATACCATTTGCCTTCTTAACCGCCTGCTGCACCTGCATGCTTACCTTCAGCGACTGGTGCACAAGGACACCCAGGTCTCGTTGCACTTCCCCTTCTCCCAATCTATTGCCATTCAGATAATAATCTGCTTTCCTGTTTTTGACACCAAAGTGGATAACCTCACATTTATCCACATTATATTGCATCTGCCATGCTTCTGCCCAATCACCCAACCTGTCCAAATCACACTGGAGCTTCTCGGCATCCTCCTCACAGCACACACGCCCACCCAGCTTTGTGTCGTCTGCAAACTTGGAGATATTACATCTAGTTCCCTCATCTAGGACATTTAGGACTGAGATGAAGATAAATCTCTTCACCCAGAGGGTGGTGAACCTGTGGAATTCTCTACCACAGAAGGCTGTGGAGGCCAAGTCACTGAATATATTTAAGAAGGAGATAGATTTCTAGACACAAAAGGCATCAAGGGGTATGGGGAGAGAGCGGGAATATGGTATTGAGATAGAGGATCAGCCATGATCATATTGAATGCTGGAACAGGCTCGAGGGGCTAAGTGGTCTGCTCCGGTTCCTGTATATCCAAGTTGTGAGGAGGATCCAAGGAGGCTGCAAAGGGATATAGACCAGTTAAGTGAATGGGCAAGAAGGTGTCAGATGGAGTATAATGTAGGGAAGTGTGAAATTGTCCACTTTGGTAAGAAGAAAAGCAGAATATTTTGTAACGGTGAGAGACTAGTTAATGTTGGTATTCAGATACTTTGAGAAGCTGGGATTGTTCTCCTTAGAGCAGAGAAGGTTAAGGGGAGATTGACCAGAATGGTACCAGGGATGAGGGACTTCAGTGATGTGGAGAGACTGGAGAAGCTGGGGTTGTTCTCCTTAGAGCAGAGAAGGTTAAGGGGAGATTGACCAGAATGGTACCAGGGATGAGGGACTTCAGTGATGTGGAGAGACTGGAGAAGCTGGGGTTGTTCTCCTTAGAGCAGAGAAGGTTAAGGGAGAGATTGACCAGAATGGTACCAGGGATGAGGGACTTCAGTGATGTGGAGAGACTGGAGAAGCTGGGATTGTTCTCCTTGGAGCAGAGAAGGTTAAGGGAGAGATTGACCAGAATGGTACCAGGGATATGGTATTGAGATAGAGGATCAGCCATGATCATATTGAATGGCGGAGTAGGCTCGAGGGGCCGAATGGCCGACTCCTGCTCCTATTTTACTATGTTTCTGTATAATTGCAGCAAGACCTCTTCACTCTGATACTCCAATCCCTTTGTAATAAAAGCCAACGTACTAACCCACGGCCCCGGACTCACCTGTTGGATCGGACTCTGCGCCTGGAAAAGGATTCTGCGGCCGAGAAGCTCGGCGAAGATGCACCCCACAGACCAGACGTCGATGGAGCTGTTGTAGTGCGCGCTGCCCATCAGAATCTCGGGCGCTCGGTAGTACTGGGTCACGACCTCCTGGGTCATGTGGCGTGACTCGTCCAGCTCCTCCAGTCTGGCCAGACCAAAGTCGCAGATCTGCAGAGGGGGAGCACAGGGAGAGGGTCAGAAGCCAAAAAGGTTAGTTAAAAGAGACGGTGACAGTGTAGATGGAGCTTCATTCTGTGTCCAACCTCGTGCTGTACCTGCCCTGGGAGTGTTTGATGGGACAGTATAGAGGGAGCTTTACTCTGTATCTAACCCCATGCTGTACCTACCCTGGGAGTGTTTGATGGGACAGTGTAGAGGGAGCTTTACTCTGTATCTAACCTGTGCTGTACCTGCCCTGGGAGTGTTTGAAGGGACAGTGTAGAGGGAGCTTTACTCTGTATCTAACCCCGTGCTGTACCTGCCCTGGGAGTGTTTGAAGGGACAGTGTAGAGGGAGCTTTACTCTGTATCTAACCCCGTGCTGTACCTGCCCTGGGAGTGTTTGATGGGACAGTGTAGAGGGAGCTTTACTCTGTATCTAACCCGTGCTGTACCTGCCCTGGGAGTGTTTGATGGGACAGTGTAGAGGGAGCTTTACTCTGTACCTAACCCGTGCTGTACCTGCCCTGGGAGTGTGTGATGGGACAGTGTAGAGGGAGCTTTGCTCTGTATCTAACTTGTGCTGTACCTGCCCTGGGAGTGTTTGATGGGACAGTGTAGAGGGAGCTTTACTCTGTATCTAACCCGTGCTGTACCTGCCCTGGGAGTGTAGAGGGAGCTTTACTCTGTATCTAACCTGTGCTGTACCTGCCCTGGGAGTGTTTGACGGGACAGTGTAGAGCGAGACGAACCTTCAGGACACAGTTGCTGTTGACAAGTAGGTTTCCTGGTTTGATGTCACGGTGTAAAATCCCTGCTGAGTGTAAATATTTGAGTCCTGAGGATGGAAACAGGAAGTGTTAGAACTGGCAACGAGACAATTAAACCTCAAACACATGTCGTCACCCAACCCCACCCACCCACCTTCTCCCCGTATCACTCAACCCCCACCCAACAACCTTCTCCCCAGATCCCTCAACCCCACCTACCCACCTTCTCCCCAGATCCCTCAACCCCACCCACCCACCTTCTCCCCAGATCCCTCAACCCCACCTACCCACCTTCTCCCCATATCCCTCAACCCCACCTAACCACCTTCTCCCCATGTCCCTCAACCCCACCCACCCACCTTCTCCCCATATCCTCAACCCCACCGACCCACCTTCACCCCAATCCCTCAACCCCACCTACCCACCTTCTCCCCATATCCCTGAATCCCACCTACCCACCTTCTCCCCATATCCCACAAACCCACCTTCTCCCCATATCCCTGAATCCCACCTATCTACCGTCTCCCCATATCCCACAATCCCACCTACCCACCTTCTCCCCATCTCCTTCAACCCCACCTACCCACCTTCTCCCCATATCCCCCAACCCCACCAACCCACCTTCTCCTCAATTCCTCAACCCCACCTACCACCTTCTCCCCATGTCCCACAAACCCTCCCCCTTCTCCCCATATCCCTCGACCCCACCTACCCACCTTCTCCCCATATCCCTGAACCCCACCTTCTCCCATTACCTTGAACCCCACCTACCCACCTTCTCCCCATGTCCCACAAACCCGCCACCTTCTCCCCATATCCCCAACCCCACCTACCCACCTTCTCCCCATATTCCCAACCCCACCTACCCACCTTCTCCCCATATCCCCAAACCCACCTACCCACCTTCTCCCCATATCCCCAACCCCACCTTCTCCCCATATCCCCAACCACCCTTTCCCCATCTCCCTCAACCCCACCTACCCACCTTCTCCCCATATCCCCAACCCCACCTTCTCCCCATATCCCCAACCACCCTTTCCCCATCTCCCTCAACCCCACCTACCCACCTTCTCCCCATATCCCCAACCCCACCTTCTCCCCATATCCCCAACCACCCTTTCCCCATCTCCCTCAACCCCACCTACCCACCTTCTCCCCATATCCCCAACCCCCCACCTTTTCCCCATCTCCCTCAACACCACCTACCCACCTTCTCCCCATCTCCCTCAACCCCACCCACCCACCTTCTCCCCATATCCCTCAACCCCACCCACCCACCTTCTCCCCATATCCCTCAACCCCACCTACCCACCTTCTCCCCATATCCCTCAACCCCACCTACCCACCTTCTCCCCATATCCCCAACCCCCCACCTTTTCCCCATCTCCCTCAACACCACCTACCCACCTTCTCCCCATCTCCCTCAACCCCACCCACCCACCTTCTCCCCATATCCCTCAACCCCACCCACCCACCTTCTCCCCATACCCCTCAACCCCACCCACCCACCTTCTCCCCATATCCCTCAACCCCACCTACCCACCTTCTCCCCGTATCCCTCAACCCCGCCTCTCCAGCAACTCCCTGAATTCCCCCTTGACCCCAGTAATACCCTCTATCTCAATGCCCTTCCCTGCCAACTCGTTCAACAACTCAATTCGTCCCTCTCCTTCCCACCTCTCTCCATCCTCGGGCGCAGCAGACCTGGAGTACTGTGAGCAGTTCTGGGCACCTCACCTTAGGAAGGATATATTAGCCTTGGAGGGAGTGCAGCGTAGGTTTACCAGAATGATACCCGGACTTCAAGGGTTAAGTTACGGGGAAAGATTACACAAACTGGGGTTGTATTCCCTGGAATTTAGAAGGTTAAGGGGTGATCTGATCAAAGTTTTCAAGATATTCAAGGTTTGACCACGCTCGATCAGCTCCGATGGACGGGTCACATTGTCCGCATGCCTGATACGAGACTCCCAAAACAAGCGCTCTACTCGGAGCTCCGGCACGGCAAGAGAGCCCCAGGTGGGCAGAGGAAACGCTTCAAGGACACCCTCAAAGCCTCCTTGAAAAAGTGTAACATCCCCACCGACACCTGGGAATCCCTGGCCCAAGATCGCACAAAGTGGAGGAGAAGCATCCGGGAAGGCGCCGAACACCTCGAGTCTTTTCGCCGGGAGCAAGTGGAAGCCAAGCGCAGGCAGCGCAAGGAGCGCACGTCAACCCAGGCACCCCACCCACACGCCCCCTTCAACCACCGTCTGCCCCACCTGTGGCAGAGACTGTAGGTCCCGCATTGGACTCATCAGTCACCTGAGAACTCATTTTTAATGTGGAAGCAAGTCATCCTCGGTTCCGAGGGGTTGCCTAAGAGAACATGATTAAGGGGAACAGATAGGGTAGATGGAGTGAGGTCGCAGATCAGCCGTGATCTCATTGAATGGTGGAACAGGCTCGAGGGGCTGAATGGCCTCCTCCTGTTCCTCCATCCCTCCTGCCTCTCTGCACAGCTCCACCCCTCACCCCCACCACCCGCCCCTCGGACTAGAGCACCAGTCTTGTGCACCCGTTGCTGAAGGTAAGCATGCAGGTGCAGCAGGCAGTTAAGAAGGCAAATGGTATGTTGGCCTTCATAACGAGAGGGTTTGAGTACAAGAACAAGGATGTCTTGCTGCAGTGAGACCACACCTTGAGAATTGTGTGCAGTTTTGGTCACCTTATCTGAGGAAGGATGTTCTTGCCATGGAGGGAGTGCAGCGAAGATTCACCAGACTGATACCTGGGATGGCAGGAATGACGTATGAGGAGAGATTGGATCGATTGGGCTTATATTCACTAAAGTTTAGAAGAATGAGAGGGGATCTCATTGATGTTATAAAATTCTAACAGGACTGGACAGACTAGATGCAGGAAGGATGTTCCCGATGGCCGGGGAGTCCAGAACCAGGGGTCACAGTCTAAGGATAAGGGGTAAGCCATTTCGGACTGAGATGAGGAATTTCTTCACCCAGAGAGTGGTGAACCTGTGGAATTCTCTACCACACAAGGCAGTTGAGGCCAATTCATTAAATATATTCAAGAAGGAGTTAGATATATTTCTTAAGGCTAAAGGGATCAAGGGATATGGGGAGAAGGCAGGGACAGGGTACTGAATTTGGGCGATTAGCCATGATCTCATTGAATGGCGGAGCAGGCTCGAGGGGCCAAATGGCCTACTCCTGCTCCTATCTTCTATGTTTCCACGTTTCTATGTAAACCCACTGACCTCTGAGAATCTGGTAGAGAAAGACCTTGATGTGGTCGGAGCTGAGGGTCTGCGGCGACACAATGACTTTGTGGAGGTCACTCTGCATCAACTCCGTGATGACGTAACTGCGGCAGCAAAGGACGGTCAAGGAGCGAATCAAATTCTGGTCTCGTTCAGCCGGTTAAAGCCGCCTCCACTAATCCAACTCTCGCTCTCCGCTCCGTCCTCCCACTCTCGCTAAACTTCAGCCCATCCTAAACTCTGCAGCAGCCCCGTAATTCCTAACTCGCACCAAGTCCCGTTCACCCATCACCCCTACCCCCACCTCCCCATCTCTGTAACCTCCTCCAGTCCCTACAACCCTCCCTATCTCTGTAACCTCCTCCAGCTCCTACAACCCTCCCTATCTCTAACCTCCTCCAGCCCCCTACCACCCTCCCTATCTCTGTAACCTCCTCCAGCTCCTACAACCCTATCTCTGTAACCTCCTCCAGTCCCTACAACCCTCCCTATCTCTGTAACCTCCTCCAGCCCCTACAACCCTCCCTATCTCTGTAACCTCCTGCCCCTACAACCCTATCTCTGTAACCTCCTCCAGTCCCTACAACCCTCCCTATCTCTGTAACCTCCTCCAGCCCCTACCACCCTCCCTATCTCTGTAACCTCCTGCCCCTACAACCCTCCTTATCTCTGTAACCTCCTCCAGCCCCTACCACCCTCCCTATCTCTGTAACCTCCTCCAGCCCCTACAACCCTCCCTATCTCTGTAACCTCCTCCAGTCCCTACAACCCTCCCTATCTCTGTAACCTCCTCCAGCCCCTACCACCCTCCCTATCTCTGTAACCTCCTGCCCCTACAACCCTCCCTATCTCTGTAACCTCCTCCAGCCCCTACCACCCTCCCTATCTCTGTAACCTCCTGCCCCTACAACCCTCCCTATCTCTGTCACCTCCTGCCCCTACAACCCTCCCTATCTCTGTAACCTCCTCCAGCCCCTACAACCCTCCCTATCTCTGTAACCTACTCCAGCCCCTGCCACCCTCCCTATCTCTGTAACCTCCTCCAGCCCCCTACAACCCTCCCTATCTCTGTAACCTCCTCCAGCCCCTGCCACCCTCCCTATCTCTGTAACCTCCTCCAGCTCCTACAACCCTCCCTATCTCTGTAACCTCCTCCAGCCCCTACCACCCTCCCAGATCTCTGTAACCTCCTCCAGCCCCTACAACCCTCCCTATCTCTGTAACCTCCTCCAGTCCCTACAACCCTCCCTATCTCTGTAACCTCCTCCAGCCCCTACCACCCTCCCTATCTCTAACCTCCTGCCCCTACAACCCTCCCTATCTCTGTAACCTCCTCCAGCCCCTACAACCCTCCCTATCTCTGTAACCTCCTCCAGCCCCTACCACCCTCCCTATCTCTGTAACCTCCTCCAGCCCCTACCACCCTCCCTATCTCTGTAACCTCCTCCAGCCCCTACAACTCTCCCAGATCTCTGCGCTCCTCCAATCCCGGCCTCTTGAGCATCCCCCCGATTTCCATCGCTCCACCATTGGCGGCCGTGCCTTCAGCCGCCTGGGCCCGGAGCTCTGGAATTCCCTCCCTAAACCTCTCCGCCTCTCTCCTCCTTTAAGACGCTCCTTAAAAAACCGACCTCTTTGACCAAGCTTTGGGTCACCTGTTCCTAATATCTCTTGTGGCTCGGTGTCAATGTTTGCCTGATTAATGCTACTGCGAAGCACCGTGGGACGTTTTACTGCATTAAAGCGCTAGTTAAATGGGGCAGGGGCAAGTTGTCTGATGTTCCCCACATCCCTCTGCCAATCAGGGAACAAAAGGGCTCCGCTATCAGATCGGGACCCTCCTTATAAACAGCCCCCTGATAATTACACCCATCCCATTTGATGGGCGACCGATCGCAGAAACAATCGCCCCGGGACCAGCAACAAAGGATACATTTCTTCAAAACAATCAATTTGTGGGGGCTGTAAAATATCGAGAGCCGAGAGGACCTGGGAATCAATGAAATGAATCATATATTAAATATCTGATATCATACAAGGGCCTCACACCCTGTAACACTTGGTGAGAACTTATAGAACACACATGCCAAAGCTTTATACCCAGTAACACACGGTGTGTTATTATCTATATATATATAAAGCGGCTCTCCTGTCTGTCTGTCCCGATGTCTGTCTGTCTGTCTGTCCGTTCTCTATACGTTTGAAAGTTACAGAGCGTACCGACGCGCGCGTCACCTCAAAAGACAGCTTGCGATTCCGGACCGGTCATAGGCGTATTTATGTTTCGGCCGGACAAAAACCGCGCCCGCGGTATCCGAAAAACGTTCAGCCTTCCGCTCATTAGCATCTCATTAGCGACCGTGTGACATCGAGGTCGACCAATCGGACGGCGGTTTCCTTCCTACAGTTGAGTGTCGAGTGACTCGATGATTGACCAATCCTACGCTTCAGTGACCTGACCAGTCGACCAATCGGTGCGTGTGGGCGGGCCTTATCCTTCTGAACTGAGGTGAGTGGCCGCCATCTTGATTTTTCACGATTTTTTTTCCCCCACACTTTCAGTGTGTTAGGGAAGTAAGGTAAATATTTGAATTATGTGTTAGGGAATTAATTAACAATTTATTTGAGTTTTATATTGTGTTTAGCAACCCCCCCCCCCCTCCTCCTCACCCTCGCGCAGGGGGGACTCGGGGCCTGAAGCTCAAAAAATTTCTCTCTCTTTCTTCCCTCTCTCTCTCTCTCCTTCTCCTCTTCCCTCTCTCCTCTTCTCCCCTTCCCTCTCTGTCTCTCTCTACTTCCCCCGCTCAGGTTTCACGGTAGCGCGGGCGGGCCGCCCGAAGTTTCCCGCTCGCTAACGGCCGCCAAGCCGCCCTTGCCTGCTCCCCGCGGGCCGCCTCGCGCCGCCCGCGCATGCGCCGCCCGCACTGACCGCGCATACACCGCCCGCCCGCAGCGGCCGTCCATCAGCCGCGCCATACGCGGGGGACCTCAGCTCCGGTCCGTCCCGGCCTCAGAACCGGACCTCAGGCGCTAGGCAGGGGGAGGGGCCGGTAGGGGAGGGAGGGAGGGAGGGAGGGAGAGGGGAGGGAGAGATAGGACAGGGAGAGGACATGACAGGGAGAGGGAGGACACACAGGGGCAGGGAGACCAAGCGCCCCAAAATTGCCCTCGCAACGCGGGGCTTCCCAGCTAGTATAATATATACAGGAGCGTTATACCCAGTAACACACGGTGTGTTATTATATAATATATACAGGAGCGTTATACCCAGTAACGCACGGCGTGTTATTATATTATACAGGAGTGTTATACCCAGTAACGCACGGTGTGTTATTATATAATATATACAGGAGCGTTATACCCAGTAACACACGGTGTGTTATTATATAATATATACAGGAGCGTTATACCCAGTAACGCACGGCGTGTTATTATATTATACAGGAGTGTTATATCCAGTAACGCACGGTGTGTTATTATATTGTGGCAGAACCACTGAATGACTCTGGCTAACTGCATATAATTCTCTTTAACGATGTTCTAACACCAGCCTAAGCCTGTACCAGTGTGTTTGGCATTACTGTGTTTTGTATATAGAGTTTGCATGTACGGGGCGTGGCCCCTTTAAGAGCGCGGGAAAACGATGACGTCACGTCGCAAACCACGTGACTGCCCAAGCAGTCCTCGTGGCAGCACCGTTGAGTAAAGACCCGTTTAATTGCTCTCCTGTGTCGATCTCCGTTATTCGTAGGAATTCGTTAATTCCTACATTGGTGACCCCGTTTTTGTGAACGTTTTCACAAAAGAAGAGCACATCATGGAAGCAAACGCCGTTTCGCTGAAGCTACCGCAGTTCTGGGAGCAGCAAGCGCCCTCGTGGTTTATTCAGGTCGAGGCCCAGTTCACCCTGAGGAACATCGATGCGGATCAGACCAAGTATCTTTATGTGGTCTCCGTACTCGACAGCTCTACCGCCTCTCGGATCGTCAGCCTCTGCGAAAACCCCCCAACGGAGTGCAAGTATGAAACCCTCAAAGTGCGGTTACTGCAGGTTTTCGGGCTCCCAAAATCGGAGCGCGCCCGTCGATTACTCGCTATGCCCGGACTCGGGGACTCCAAGCCTTCAGAGTTGATGAGCCAAATGCTCACACTCCTGGGCTCAGAACGGGAATGTTTCCTATTCCGCGAGATTTTCCTCAGCCAACTGCCTGAACAGGTACAAACTGCCCTGGCCAGATCTGAAACTGAAGACTGCGCAACACTCGCTGCGGAGGCTGGCAAAATTTTCGCTGTAACTCGGCAGTACTGCTCCGCCACGAGGCGACCATCCCCCGCAGACGCCGCCCCAGCTCGTCAACCTGCTGGGCTGTGTTTCTACCACGCGCAGTTCGGCGCGAAGGTGAAGCGTTGCCGCCCTTCCTGCAGTTTTCCCCAAACAAACAAACAACTGACGCTGCGAACACTGAGTAACGGGTCTAACGGGCAACCCGCGGCCGCGATGGCGATCGGCAACGCGGGAAAATTGCTGATCACCACCGATACCCTCTCCGGTCGTCGTTTTCTGTGCGACACCGGAGCGCAGTGCAGCATTTTACCCGTGTCCGCCCTCGATGTGCAGGTGGGGAATCATGGCCCCGCCCTTGAAGTGGCCAATGGCGGCACAATTCGGACCTTCGGCAGACGGCGAGTGGAGTTGTGCCTCGGGGGGCAACGTTTTCACTGGGAGTTTGTTACGGCCAAAGTTTCCCAGCCCCTCCTCGGCGCAGATTTCCTGTGCGCCAACAGCCTCCTGGTCGACATTGGGAACCAGCGGCTGATCAACGCAGCAACTTTTAATTCTCTTCCATGTTATCGCAGTAACACTACATCACGCACCGTCTCCTGTGCGTTCCCGACTCCTGAGGAGTTCGCTTAACTGCTCAGCGAATTCCCTGACCTGACAAGACCCACGTTCTCCTCCGCAGCCACGAAACATGGTGTGGAACACCACATCATGGGGCAGCACGGTGGCATAGTGGTTAGCACTGTTGCCTCACAGCGCCAGGAACCCGGGTTCGAATCCGGCCTCGGGTGACTGTCTGTGTGGAGTTTGCACATTCTCCCCGTGTTTGCGTGGGTTTCCTCCGGGTGCTCCGGTTTCCTCCCACAGTCCAAAGATGTGTGGGTTAGGTTGATTGGCTATGATAAATTGACCCTTAGTGTTAGGGGGATGAAATACGTGGGTTACGGGGATAGGGTGGGATATGTGTTGGTGTAGGGGTTACGGGGATCGGGTGGGATATGTGTCAGTGCAGGTTCGATGGGCCGAAATGGCCTCTATCTGCACTGTGGGGTTTCTGTGATTTCTGTGATCACCACCAACGGCCCCCCCCCGGCCTATGCGCAGGCCCGGCGCCTGGAACCTGGCAAGCTGGCGGTCGCAAAGGCGGAGTTCGCCACCATGGAACGGTTAGGGATTATTCGCCGGTCGAATAGTCCCTGGTCTTCGCCCCTCCATATCGTCCCGAAGCCTGGCGGCGGATAGCGGCCATGCGGCGACTATCGACGACTAAACGACGCCACCACTCCTGATCGGTGCCCGATCCCCCATATCCAGGATTTCTCTGCCCATTTGGCAGGGAACACCGTTTTCTCAAAAGTCAACCTTGTCCGAGGCTACCACCAGGTCCCAGTTCATCCACAGGACGTCCAGAAGACCGCAGTCATCACCCCATTTGGCCTCTTCGAGTTTTTAAGAATGCCATTTGGGTTGAAGAACGCCGCCCAGGCTTTCCAACGCCTGATAGACTCCGTGCTGCGGGACCTCAAGATCCTCTTCGTCTACCTGGACGATACTCTAATTGCCAATCCTACCAAGGAAGAACATACCGGTCACCTACGCACCCTTTTTCGATGCCTCAGCCAACACGGCCTGATTATCAACCTGGCCAAGTGTCAGTTTGGCCTGCACCAAGTTGACTTCCTGGGGCATCGCATCACCTCAGAGGGAGCGGTTCCTTTACCTTCGAAGGTAGAGGCAGTGACATCCTTTCCACGCCCGCAGAACATAAAGGCCCTGCAGGAATTCCTAGGCATGGTAAACTTTTACCACCGTTTCGTGCCTAAGGCGGCACTACTCATGCGGCCCCTGTACGAGGCCCTCAAGGGCAAGACTGGCAAGAACCCGGTAGACTGGACGGATGACATGGCCCGAGCGTTCACCGACACCAAAAGCGCCTTAGCCAACGCGACTATGCTGGCGCACCTGCTGCCAGGAGCCACCATCGCCCTCACCACCAACACGTCGGACTCGCAGTCGCTGCCGTGCAACAGCAGTGGGTGAACGGGACGTGGCAGCCGTCAACTACGGCAGAATGAGAGAGCATACAGCACATTCGACCGGGAGTTGCTCGCCCTTTTTCTGGCCATCCGCCATTTTCGGTTCCTTCTGGAAGGACGTCCCTTCACCACCTTTGTGGACCATAAGCCGCTGACCTTTGCAATGTCCAAGACCGTCGAACCGTGGTCAGCCCGACAGCAGCGTCAACTGACCTACATATCCGAATTCACCACGGATATACGGCACGTGGCCGGTAAGGACAACCTGGTGGCAGACTGCCTCTCCCGCGCGTTCGTCAATACGGTTCATTTGGGCATCGACTATGGCAGCGGACCAAGCATCAGACCCGGAAGTCTAAGCTTACAGAACGGCCATCACTGGCCTCCAGTTGGCCGATGTCAAGTTCCATTCGGCAGGTACCACGCTGTTGTGTGACGTCTCCGTGCAGGATCCTCGCCCTGTCGTGCCGGTCGTCTGGCGCCGCAAAATGTTCGACGCCATACATGGGTTGTCACATCCTAGAATGAAGGCCTCTCAGAAACTGATGTCCGCGAAATTTGTATGGCATGGCATACATAAAGATGTCCGCGACTGGGCCAGCACCTGTGTGGTCTGCCAAAAGGCAAAGGTACAGCGCCACATCAAAGCTCCGTTGGCCACCTTCACAGTACGGGAGCGACGTTTTGACCATGTCAACGTGGACCTGGTAGGACCACTCCCACCCTCCCATGGTTTTTCACACATCCTGACCATGGTTGACCGCACCACCAGATGGCCAGAGGTGGTTCCCCTGTCATCCACTACTTCGGCAGACGTGGCCAGGGTGTTCATTTCCTCCTGGATCGCCCGTTTCAGAGTGCCGCAGATATTTCGTCGGACAGGGGACCGCAGTTTTCCTCCGAACTCTGGAATGCAGTGGCCCAAGGACTCGGTGTCAAATTACACCGCACCACAGCCTACCACCCATAGGCGAATGGCCTCTGCGAACGCTTTCACCGCTCAATGAAAGCCGCCCTGAGGGCCAGCCTCCAGGACGCTGGATGGGCAGACAAGCTACCGTGGGTCCTGTTGGGCCTTCGCACGGCCCCCAAAGAAGACCTTCACTCTTCATCTGCGGAACTAGTGTACGGTCAGCCGCTGCGAGTCCCGGGGACTTCCTACCAATATCGACGGAGCCATGGTCCGCGTCTGCCCAGCTTGCTAGTCACCAAGAGGCGACCAGATGTTTCGCACCGGTGCCCACTTCGCACCACGGGCTGCAGAGGTCACACGTTCCCACGGAGCTTCACAAGGCTGAGTACGTTTTTATTCGCCATGACGCACATAGGGATCCGCTCAAGGCCCCATATACTGGTCCCTTCCGCGTGTTGGAAGCAGGGGACAAAACCTTCACGGTAGATGTCGGTGGTAAACCGGATCACATTTCGGTCGATCGCTTAAAGCCAGCACATTTGGACCTCGACCGCCCCATCGAGACAGCACAACCGCCGAGACGGGGTCGGCCACCCATCGTCGTTACGGCAGACCAAGTGCGACCACCCGCCAGACCGCCAGCCGACCAGCAGCCTCCGCCTCGAAAGTACAGGAGTCATTCTGACAGGCTCGTCAGACCCCCTCACCGTTTGACTTTGTCCGTTAAAGCGAATTCTGGGGGGGGGGGGGGCGGGGGGGGCGCATGTGGCAGAACCACTGAATGACTCTGGCTAACTGTATATAATTCTCTAACGATGTTCTAACACCAGCCTAAGCCTGTACCAGTGTGTTAGGCATTACTGTGTTTTGTATATAGAGTTTGCATGTACGGGGCGTGGCCCCTTTAAGAGCGCGGGAAAACGCGATGACGTCACGTCGCAAACCACGTGACTGCCCAGGCAGTCCTCGTGGCAGCACCGTTGAGTAAAGACCTGTTTGATTGTTCTCTTGTGTCGATCTCCGTTATTCATAAGAATTCGTTAATATACAATATAATATACAGGAGCGTTATACCCAGTAACGCACGGTGTGTTATTATATAATATATACAGGAGTGTTATACCCAGTAACACACTGTGTGTTATTATGTAATCTATACAGAGTGTTATACCCAGTAACACACTGTGTGTTGTTATATAATATATACAGGAGCATTATACCCAGTAACGCACGGTGTGTTATTATATAATATATACAGAGTGTTATACCCAGTAACGCACGGTGTGTTATTATATAATATATACAGAGTGTTATACCCAGTAACGCACGGTGTGTTATTATATAATATATACAGAGTGTTATACCCAGTAACACACGGTGTGTTATTATGTAATCTATACAGGAGTGTTATACCCATTAACACACGGTGTGTCATATTATATATACGGGAGCGTTATACGCAGTAACACACGGTGTGTTATTATATAATATATAAAGGAGCGTTATACGCAGTAACACACGGTGTGTTATTATATAATATATAGTGTTATACCCAGTAACACACGGTGTGTTATTATATAATATATAAAGGAGCGTTATACCCAGTAACACACGGTGTGTTATTATATAATATATAGAGCGTTATACCCAGTAACACACGGGGTGTTATTATATAATATATAGAGCGTTATACCCAGTAACACACGGTGTGTTATTATATAATATATAGAGTGTTATACCCAGTAACACACGGTGTGTTATTATATAATATATAGAGCGTTATACCCAGTAACACACGGGGTGTTATTATATAATATATAGAGCGTTATACCCAGTAACACACGGTGTGTTATTATATAATATATAGAGCGTTATACGCAGTAACACACGGTGTGTTATTATATAATATATAGAGCGTTATACCCAGTAACACACTGTGTGTTATTATATAATATATAAAGGAGCGTTATACGCAGTAACACACGGTGTGTTATTATATAATATATAGAGTGTTATACCCAGTAACACACGGTGTGTTATTATATAATATATAGAGTGTTATACCCAGTAACACACGGTGTGTTATTATATAATATATAGAGTGTTATACGCAGTAACACACGGTGTGTTATTATATAATATATAGAGCGTTATACCCAGTAACACACGGTGTGTTATTATATAATATATAGAGTGTTATACGCAGTAACACACGGTGTGTTATTATATAATATAAAGAGCGTTATACCCAGTAACACACGGGGTGTTATTATATAATATATAGAGTGTTATACCCAGTAACACACTGTGTTATTATATAATATATAGAGCGTTATACCCAGTAACACACGGTGTGTTATTATATAATATATAGGGTGTTATACCCAGTAACACACTGTGTTATTATATAATATATAGAGTGTTATACCCAGTAACACACGGTGTGTTATTATATAATATATAGAGTGTTATACGCAGTAACACACGGTGTGTTATTATATAATATATAGAGCGTTATACCCAGTAACACACGGGGTGTTATTATATAATATATAGAGTGTTATACCCAGTAACACACTGTGTGTTATTATATAATATATAGAGCGTTATACCCAGTAACACACGGTGTGTTATTATATAATATATAGAGTGTTATACCCAGTAACACACGGTGTGTTATTATATAATATATAGAGTGTTATACCCAGTAACACACGGTGTGTTATTATATAATATATAGAGTGTTATACCCAGTAACACACGGTGTGTTATTATATAATATATAGAGTGTTATACCCAGTAACACACGGTGTGTTATTATATAATATATAGAGTGTTATACCCAGTAACACACGGGGTGTTATTATATAATATATGAAGGAGCGTTATACGCAGTAACACACGGTTTTATTATATAATATATAGAGCGTTATACCCAGTAACACACTGTGTGTTATTATATAATATATAGAGCGTTATACCCAGTAACACACGGTGTGTTATTATATAATATATAAAGGAGCGTTATACCCAGTAACACACTGTGTGTTATTATATAATATATAGAGCGTTATACCCAGTAACACACGGTGTGTTATTATATAATATATAGAGTGTTATACCCAGTAACACACTGTGTGTTATTATATAATATATAGAGCGTTATACCCAGTGACACACGGTGTGTTATTATATAATATATAGAGCGTTATACCCAGTAACACACGGGGTGTTATTGTATAATATATAGAGTGTTATACCCAGTAACACACGGTGTGTTATTATATAATATATAGAGTGTTATACCCAGTAACACACTGTGTGTTATTATATAATATATAGAGCGTTATACCCAGTAACACACGGTGTGTTATTATATAATATATAGAGTGTTATACCCAGTAACACACTGTGTGTTATTATATAATATATAGAGCGTTATACCCAGTGACACACGGTGTGTTATTATATAATATATAGAGCGTTATACCCAGTAACACACGGGGTGTTATTGTATAATATATAGAGTGTTATACCCAGTAACACACGGTGTGTTATTATATAATATATAGAGTGTTATACCCAGTAACACACGGTGTGTTATTATATAATATATAGAGTGTTATACCCAGTAACACACGGTGTGTTATTATATAATATAGAGAGCGTTATACGCAGTAACACACGGTGTGTTATTATATAATATATAGAGTGTTATACGCAGTAACACACGGGGTGTTATTATATAATATATAGAGTGTTATACCCAGTAACACACGGTGTGTTATTATATAATATATAGAGTGTTATACCCAGTAACACACGGTGTGTTATTATATAATATAGAGCGTTATACCCAGTAACACACGGTGTGTTATTATATAATATATAGAGTGTTATACCCAGTAACACACTGTGTGTTATTATATAATATATAGAGTGTTATACCCAGTAACACACTGTGTGTTATTATATAATATATAGAGTGTTATACCCAGTAACACACGGTGTGTTATTATTTAATATATAGAGTGTTATACCCAGTAACACACTGTGTGTTATTATATAATATATAGAGTGTTATACCCAGTAACACACGGTGTGTTATTATATAATATATAGAGTGTTATACGCAGTAACACACGGGGTGTTATTATATAATATATAAAGGAGCGTTATACGCAGTAACACACGGTGTGTTATTATATAATATATAGAGTGTTATACGCAGTAACACACGGGGTGTTATTATATAATATATAAAGGAGCGTTATACGCAGTAACACACGGTGTGTTATTATATAATATATAGAGTGTTATACGCAGTAACACACGGGGTGTTATTATATAATATATAAAGGAGCGTTATACGCAGTAACACACGGTGTGTTATTATATAATATATAGAGTGTTATACGCAGTAACACACGGGGTGTTATTATATAATATATAAAGGAGCGTTATACGCAGTAACACACGGTGTGTTATTATATAATATAATAACCAGTGGGTTATGATTGCCTTTGGTATTGCGAATACAAAGTCCAGCCCCAATGCTGTGTGAAGTTTCTGCAGTGGCTCCACTACTGGGAGTGGGTAATTACAACGTGACTGTTTATATAGGAAGATTGTATTCCGCATAAATGCACAGACAAAATATTTGCGTGGTATAACCCAGGAGGAAGAGGGCGTAGATGTAAGAAGAAGACATCTCCCGCACGTTCCTACACACTTACATTGCTGTGTTTAAAGAAGGTCAGCATCTTGAGCTCGCGGAAAACCCGTTTGCAGGAGATGAGGTTTTGGAAGACATTGGGCATTTTCTTCAGTGCCACTCGCTTCCCATCCCGAGGATCCGTGACCGACCTGGAAAAGATATGGAATGAACAACCATACACTCGCAGCTCAGGTACAGCACGGGTTAGATACAGAGTAATGCCCCCTCTACACTGTCCCATCAAACACTCCCAGGGTAGGTAAAGCACGGGTTAGATACAGAGTAATGCCCCCTCTACACTATCCCATCAAACACTCCCAGGGCAGGTACAGTATGGGTTAGATACAGAGGAAAGCTCCCTCTACGCAGTCCCATCAAACACTCCCAGGGCAGGTACAGCATGGGTTAGATACAGAGTAAAGCTCCCTCTACGCAGTCCCATCAAACACTCCCAGGGCAGGTACAGCACGGGTTAGATACAGAGTAAAGCTCTCTCTGCACTGTCCCATCAAACACTCCCAGGGCAGGTACAGCACGGGTTAGATACAGAGTAAAGCTCCCTCTACACTGTCCCATCAAACACTCCCAGGGCAGGTACAGCACGGGTTAGATACAGAGTAAATCTCCCTCTACACTGTCCCATCAAACACTCCCAGGGAAGGTACAGCAATTCAATTCAATTTGCTTTATTGGCATGATAAGGTACATCTTATGTTGCCAAAGCATCGAAAAACATTTATGGTTGAACACATAAACGCAGATCTATTCATACAGTGTATAAACATATATATCCCCGAGTGTATAAATATACATTCGTATAATTTGTATATACTCTTCTTCGGTGTACTGGTTGTCCTTCTGTTTATGGCAAGCTGTAACATAGTGTGCCGCTAAGGTTACACAGTTTCTCTGTTCCCCTAGTAGGTATGGGAGTTTTTGGTCGTCATTCAAATTTCTGAATTCCGGGCATATTTGTGTGAATTTTTCGTAGAAATTATCCCTGATGCCCTGATATTTTCCACAAGCTGTGAGGAAGTGCATCTCTGTCGCCACCACTCCCTGACTGCAGTGAGAGCATATCCTGTCCTCTCTTGTCAGCCGGGTCTGTCTGTGTCTGCCTTTTTTGATGGCCAGGCTATGTTCACTAAGTCTGTACCTTGTCAAGGTTTTTCTCAGTTTGCTATCCTTTACCATGGTCAGGTATTCAGCCATGTTGTATTGTCTGTTTAGGGCCAAGTAGCAATTGAGTTTGTTTTGGGTTTTTGTTGTTTCTGCCCAATATGACAGGTATTTTTCCTTTTGCTTAGGTTAGATACAGAGTAAAGCTCCCTCTACACTGTCCCATCAAACACTTCCAGGGCAGGTACAGCACGGGTTAGATACAGAGTAAAGCTCCCTCTACACTGTCCCCATCAAACACTCCCAGACCAGGTACCTCACACTCTCCTCTCCCCCTCACCCCAGCTACAGCGCGCCACTCCACTCACCACACCACGCCGAAGGCTCCGTATCCAATGGGCCGGTCGGGCTCGGCCTCGGGCTCGTCCTCCTGCCCGCCGGCCTGCGGGCTTACCGTCTGTAGGGCCGGATGCTGCTGCTGGCGGGCGACGGGCGGGGGCGTCTGTGCCGCTGGACCCGGCGCCACGCAGTAGAACTTCGGCTCGGCCCCGGACAGGTGGCTGCTGGCGCAGATCGCCCTCGCGACGTGGTGGCTGGGACCCTGGAACGCCATGGGGTGGTCGGGGATGAGGGGGGGGCGCTGAAACGGAGCGGAGTGTGTCGGCGTCACTTTGCAAGATTGAGCGGTGTGCCTGTCCCTTTAAACGGGAATGGCATCAATTGACACAATGTTCCTCTTTAACCCCCCCAGGAAACACTGGAAATTGACACAATGTTTCTTTCACACCCCCCCCCAGGAAACACTGGAAATTGACACAATGTTTCTTTCACCCCCAGGAAACACTGGAAATTGACACAATGTTTCTTTCACCCCCAGGAAACACTGGAAATTGACACAATGTTTCTTTCACCCCCAGGAAACACTGGAAATTGATACAATGTTTCTTTCACCCCCAGGAAACACTGGAAATTGACACAATGTTTCTTTCACCCCCAGGAAACACTGGAAATTGACACAATGTTTCTTTCACCCCCAGGAAACACTGGAAATTGATACAATGTTTCTTTCACCCCCCCAGGAAACACTGGAAATTGACACAATGTTTCTTTCACCCCCAGGAAACACTGGAAATTGACACAATGTTTCTTTCACCCCCAGGAAACACTGGAAATTGACACAATGTTTCTTTCACCCCCAGGAAACACTGGAAATTGACACAATGTTTCTTTCACCCCCCCAGGAAACACTGGAAATTGACACAATGTTTCTTTCACCCCCCAGGAAACACTGGAAATTGATACAATGTTTCTTTCAACCCCCCCCAGGAAACACTGGAAATTGACACAATGTTTCTTTCACCTCCAGGAAACACTGGAAATTGACACAATGTTTCTTTCAACCCCCCCCAGGAAACACTGGAAATTGACACAATGTTTCTTTCACCCCCGGCCCATCGCCCCATTCAGTCAGTGGGCCAGCTCGCAGCCTCTCCGCACCCGGGCACTCATTATTCCACTTCCTTCTTATTTTCGCAAATTTTCTCCCCAGCCGGGAGGCAATCTGCGGCATGCAACCGGGGGAAGATTGCACGCCCCAGATTGCGGACACCACCCCAGCTCCTCCTCCTCCTCCTCCTTCCTCCACCTGCAAAACACTTTTACCCCCACCCCCAACCCCGGGGAAAGCCGGCTTCGAGTGATCCTCAGGACCCGGCTCCCGCAATGCTTTGCAAATTTAAAGGGAAACTGGCCCGGCTCTCTATTTATGGTCTATCCACCATAATTGTCTCCAATTAGCCAGGATTCCCCAACTGCAGAGACTTGAGCACAGAAAGCAAGGCTGTCTCTCCCAGTGCAGTGCTGAGGGAGCGCCGCACTGTCGGAGGGGCAGTACTGAGGGAGCGCCGCACTGTCGGAGGGGCAGTACTGAGGGAGTGCTGCACTGTCGGATGGGCAGTACTGAGGGAGAGCCGCAGTGTCGGAGGGGCAGTACTGAGGGAGCGCTGCACTGTCAGAGGGGCAGTACTGAGGGAGCGCTGCACTGTCGGTGGGGCAGTACTGAGGGAGCGCCACACTGTCGGAGGGGCAGTACTGAGGGAGCGCCGCACTGTCGGAGGGGCAGTACTGAGGGAGCGCCGCACTGTCGGAGGGGCAGTACCGAGGGAGCGCCGCACTGTCAGAGGGGCAGTACCGAAGGAGCGCCGCACTGTCAGAGGGGCAGTACTGAGGGAGCGCCACACTGTCGGAGGGGCAGTACTGAGGGAGCGCTGCACTGTCGGAGGGGCAGTACTGAGGGAGCGTCGCACTGTCGGAGGGGCAGTACTGAGGGAGCGTCGCACTGTCGGAGGGGCAGTACTGAGGGAGCGCCGCACTGTCGGAGGGGCAGTACTGAGGGAGCGTCGCACTGTCGGAGGGGCAGTACTGAGGGAGTGCTGCACTGTCGGAGGGGCAGTACTGAGGGAGTGCTGCACTGTCGGTGGGGCAGTACTGAGGGAGCGCCGCACTGTCGGAGGGGCAGTACTGAGGGAGCGCCACACTGTCGGAGGGGCAGTACTGAGGGAGCGCCGCACTGTCGGAGGGGCAGTACTGAGGGAGAGCTGCACTGTCGGAGGGGCAGTACTGAGGGAGCGCCGCACTGTCGGAGGGGCAGTACTGAGGGAGCGCCGCACTGTCGGAGGGGCAGTACTGAGGGAGCGCTGCACTGTCGGAGGGGCAGTACTGAGGGAGTGCCGCACTGTCGGAGGGGCAGTACTGAGGGAGCGCTGCATTGTCGGAGGGGCAGTATTGAGGGAGCTTTGCACTGTCGGAGGGGCTGTACTGAGGGAGCGCCGCACTGATTCACCAGGCTGATACCTGGGATGGCAGGAATGACGTATGAGGAGAGATTGGGGCGATTGGGCTTCTACTCGCTGGAGTTTAGAAGAATGAGAGGGGATCTCATTGAAACTTATAAAATTCCGACAGGACTGGACAGACTAGATGCAGGAAGGATGTTCCCGATGGTCGGGGAGTCCAGAACCAGGGGTCACAGTCTAAGGATAGGGGTAAGCCATTTAGGACAGAAATGAGGAGGAATTTCTTCACCCCGAGAGTGGTGAACCTGTATAATTCTCTACCACAGAAGGCAGTAGAGGCCAATTCATTAAATATATTCAAGAAGGAGTTGGATATATTCCTTAAGGCTAAAGGGATCCAGGGGTATGGGGAGAAAGCAGGGACCGGGTACTGAATTTGGATGATCAGCCATGATCGCATTGAATGGCGGAGCAGGCTCGAGGGGCCGAATGGCATACTCCTGCTCCTATCTTCTATGTTTCTATGTTTCTATGTCAGAGGGGCAGTGCTGAGGGAGCGCCGCACTGTCGGAGGGGCAGTACTGAGGGAGCGCCGCACTGTCAGAAGGGCAGTACTGAGGGAGCGCCGCACTGTTGGAGGGGCAGTACTGAGGGAGCGCCGCACTGTCGGAGGGGCAGTACTGAGGGAACGCTGCACTGTCGGAGGGGCAGTACTGAGGGAACGCTGCACTGTCAGAGGGGCTGTACTGAGGGAGAGCCGCACTGTTGGAGATGCCGTCCCTCCATATGAGACTCTCAGGTGGCCATACAATGTCCCATGGCCACTATTTTGATGAAGAGCATAGGGGAGTTCTCCCCGCTGTCTTGGGCTGATATTTATCCCTCAACCAACATCACTAAAAGAGATGATCAGCTCATTCTCACATTGCTGTTCGTGGGAGCTTGCTGTGCGCAAATTGGCTGCCGCTTTTCTAACATTACAACAGTGACTACACTTCAAAAAGCACGTCGTTAGTTTCTTACTTTCTTACTTTTTTCTTTCCTCACTCCGACCTACCTCCCTCTGAACTTGCAGCACTCCGTTCTCTCAGGTCCAACCCCGACATTGTCATTAAACCCGTTGACAAGGGTGGTGCTGTTCTTGTTTGGCGAACCGACCTCTACCGTGCGGAAGCTGAACGCCATCTCTCCGACACCTCCTCCTACCTCCACCTGGACCATGACCCCACTACCGAACATCAAACCACCGTTTCCAAGACTGTCACTGACCTCATCTCCTCTGGAGATCTTCCCCCCAACGGCCGCCAACCTCATCGTTCCCCAACCCCGCACAGCCCGCTTCTACCTCCTTCCCAAGATCCACAAACAGGACTGCCCTGGTAGACCCATCGTTTCAGCCTGTTCTTGCCCCACGGAACTTAGCTCTTCCTATCTCGACTCTGTCTTTTCTCCCCTTGTCCAGTCTCTTCCCACCTACATCCGCGACTCTTCCGACGCCCTCCGCCACTTTAACAGTTTCCAGTTTCCTAGCCCCAACCGTCTCCTTTTCACTATGGACATGCAATCCCTCTACACCTCCATCCCCCACCAGGATGGCCTGAGTGTGCTCCACTTCTTCCTTGAACAGAGGCCCAACCAGTCCCCATCCACCACCACCCTCCTCCGCCTGGCTGAACTTGTTCTCACATTGAACAACTTCTCCTTTAGCTCTACTCACTTCCTCCAAATTAAAGGTGTTGCTATGGAAACCCGCATGGGTCCTAGCTATGCCTGCCTTTTTGTGGGATATGTGGAACATTCTTTGTTCCAGTCCTACTCGGGTCCCCTCCCTCACCTCTTTTTCCGGTACATTGATGACTGTGTGCCGTTTTGGTCGCCTTATCTGAGGAAGGATGTTCTTGCCATGGAGGGAGTTCAGCGAAGATTCACCAGACTGATACCTGGGATGGCAGGAATGACGTATGAGGAGAGATTGGGTTGATTAGGCTTATATTCGCTAGAGTTTAGAAGAATGAGAGGGGATCTCATTAAAGCTTATAAAATTCTGGCAGGACTAGACAGACTAGATGCTGGAAGGATTTTCCCGATGGTCGGGGAGTCCAGAACCAGGGGTCACAGTCTGAGGATAAGGGGTAAGTAATTTAGGACAGAGATGAGGAGGAATTTCTTCACCCGGAGAGTGGTGAACCTGTGGAATTCTCTACCACAGAAGGCAGTAGAGGCCAATTCATTAAATATATTCAAGAAGGAGTTGGATATATTTCTTAAGGCTAAAGGGATCAAGGGATATGGGGAGAAAGCAGGGACAGGGTACTGAATTTGGATGATCAGCCATGATCTCATTGCATGGCGGAGCAGGCTCGAGGGGCCGAATGGCCTACTCCTGCTCCTATCTTCTATGTTTCTATGTTTCTATGTATCGGTGCCGTTTCCTGCGCTCACCCTGAACTAGAAAATTTCATTCACTTTGCTTCCAATTTCCACCCTTCCCTCACCTTCACATGGTCTATCTCCGACTCTTCCCTTCCCTTCCTCGACTTCTCTGCCTCCATCTCTGGGGATAGGCTATGGACAAACATTCACTACAAACCCACTGACTCCCACAGCTACCTGGACTTTCTTCACTCAGAGGGTGGTGAATCTTTGGAATTCTCTACCCCAGAGGGCTGTGGAGGCTCAGTCATTGGGAAGATTCAAAACAGAAGTCGATAGTTTTCTGACTAGTAAGGGCATCACGAGATATGGCGATAGGGCCAGTGAATGGAGCTGAGGTCGAAGATCAGCCATGATCTCATTGAATGGCGGAGCAGGCTCGAAGGGCCGAATGGCCGACTCCTGCTCCTATTTCTTATGTTCTTATAGAGTCATAGAGTCATAGAGTTATACAGCACGGATAGAGGCCCTTCAGCCCATCGTGTCCGCGCCGGCCATCAAGCCCTGTCTAATCTAATCCCATATTCCAGCATTTGGTCCGTAGCCTTGTATGCTATGGCATTTCAAGTGCTCATCCAAATGCTTCTTGAATGTTGTGAGGGTTCCAGCCTCCACAACCCTTTCAGGCAGTGAGTTCCAGACTCCAACCACCCTCTGGGTGAAAAAGTTCTTTCTCAAATCCCCTCTAAACCTCCCGCCCTTTACCTTGAATCTATGCCCCCTAGTTATTGACCCTTCTACTAAGGGAAAAAGCTCCTTAGTATCCATCCTATCTATGCCCCTCATAATTTTGTACACCTCAATCGTGTCCCCCCTCAGCCTCCTCTGCTCCAAGGAAAACAAACCCAATCTGCCCAGTCTCTCTTCATAGCTGAAGCGCTCCAGCCCTGGTAACATCCTGGTGAATCTCCTCTGCACCCTCTCCAAAGCTATCACATCCTTCCTGTAGTGTGGCGACCAGAACTGCACACAGTATTCCAGCTGTGGCCTAACCAGTGTTTTATACAGCTCCATCATAACCTCTTTGCTCTTATATTCTATGCCTCGGCTAATGAAGGCAAGTATCCCATATGCCTTTTTTACCACCTTATCCACCTGTTCCGCCGCCTTCAGGGATCTGTATACTTGCACACCCAGATCCCTCTGACCCTCCGTCTTACCATTCATTGTGTATTCCCTTGCCTTGTTTGTCCCCCCAAAGTGCATCACCTCGCACTTTTCCGGGTTAAATTCCATTTGCCACTGTTCCGCCCATCTGACCAACCCATCTATATCGTCCTGCAGACTGAGACTACCCTCCTCTCTATTTACCACCCTACCAATTTTTGTATCATCCGCGAACTTACTGATCATACCTTTTACATTCATATCCAAGTCATTAATGTAGACCACAAACAGCAAGGGACCCAGCACCGATCCCTGTGGTACCCCACTGGCCACAGGCTTCCAGTCACAAAAACAACCTTCGACTATCACCCTCTGCCTTCTGCCACTAAGCCAGTTTTGTATCCAATGTGCCAAGGCACCCTGGATTCCATGGGCTCTTACCTTCTTGACCAGTCTCCTGTGCGGGACTTTATCGAAGGCCTTACTGAAATCCATGTATACCACATCCACTGCGTTACCCTCATCCACACACCTAGTCACCCCCTCAAAAAATTCAATCAAATTAGTCAAACATGATCTTCCCTTGACAAAGCCATGTTGACTATCCCTGATTAATCCTTGCCTCTCCAAGTGGAGACTAATTTTGTCCCTCAGAATTTTTTCCAATAATTTTCCTACCACTGATGTTAGGCTCACTGGCCTGTAGTTCCCCGGTTTTTCCCTACTCCCCTTCTTGAATAATGGTACTACATTAGCGGTTCTCCAGTCCTCTGGCACATCCCCTGTGGCTAGAGAGGTTCTGAATATATGTGTTAGAGCCCCTGCAATCTCCTCCTTTGCCTCACACAGCAGCCTGGGATACATTTCGTCCGGGCCTGGGGATTTATCCATTTTTAGGCCTGCTAAAACCGCTAGCACCTCCTCCCTCTCGATGTTAATATGTTCGAGCATATCACAGTCCCCCCGCCCTATTTCTATGTCTACATCGTCCCTCTCCATAGTGAAAACAGATGCAAAAAATTCATTTAGAACCCCTCCTACATCTTCCGGCTCCACACACAGATTGCCACTTTTGTCCCTAATGGGCCCTATGTTTATGTTCCTCCCACTTGGCTTCCTGTAATCTGTCCTGGACCTATCCTTGGCCCCCTCCTATTTCTCATCTACATGTTGCCCCTTGGCGACATCATCCGAAAACACAGCGTCAGTTTCCACATGTACGCTGACGACACCCAGCTCTACCTCGCTACCGCTTCTCTCGACCCCTGCACGACATGAGCAAACATTTCTCCAATTAAATATTGGGAAGGCTGAAGCCATTGTTGTCGGTCCCCGCCGCAAACTCCGTTCCCTAGCCACCGACTCCATCCCTCTCCCTAACATCTGTCTGAGGCTGAAACAGTACAGGAACAAGGATGTCTTGCTGCAGTTGTACAGGGCCTTGGTGAGACCGCACCTTGAGTATTGTGTGCAGTTTTGGTCACCTTATCTGAGGAAGGATGTTCTTGCCATGGAGGGAGTGCAGCGAAGATTCACCAGACTGATACCTGGGATGGCAGGAATGACGTATGAGGAGAGATTGGGTCGATTGGGCTTATACTCGCTGGAGTTTAGAAGAATGAGAGGGGATCTCATTGAAACTTATAAAATTCTAACAGGACTAGACAGACTAGATGCTGGAAGGATGTTCCCAATGGCGGGGGTGTCCAGAACCAGGGGTCACAGTCTAAGGATAAGGGGTAAGCCATTTAGGACAGAGATGAGGAGGAATTTCTTCACCCAGAGAGTGGTGAACCTGTGGAATTCTCTACCACAGAAGGTAGTTGAGGCCAATTCATTAAATATATTCAAGAAGGAGTTGAATATGTTTCTTAAGGCTAAGGGGGATCAAGGGATATGGGGAGAAAGCAGGGACAGGGGACTGAATTTGGATGATCAGCCATGATCTCATTGAATGGCGGAGCAGGCTCAAGGGGCCGAATGGCCTACTCCTGCTCCTATCTTCTATGTTTCTATGACCATTTTGCGGAACACCTCCGTTCAGTCCGCAAGGGTGACCTCAAGCTTCCGGTCGCCTGTCACTTTAATTCTCCGCTCCACTCCCACGCAGACCTCACAGAATCATAGAAGGTTACAACACAGAAGGAGGCCATTCAGTCCATCGTGTCTGTGCCGGCCGACAAAGAGCTATCCAGCCTAATCCCACTGTCCAGCTCTTGGTCCGTAGCCCTGTAGGTTACGGCACTTTGAGTGCATATCCAAGTACTTTTTAAATGTGTAAGAAATCACACAACACCAGGTTATAGTCCAACAGCTTTATTTGAAATCACAAGCTTTCGGAGCGCTGCTCCTTCGTCAGGTGAAGTGGAGAGATGCCTATAGACACAGATTATATAGTCAGAGAATAATGTCAGATGTTTACAGGTAATCTTTCTAACTGCCATTTATCACACCTCGGCAGAGAGATAATCACAGCAATCAAAGATGTAAATGGTGTCCAAACAGGTCAGTCAGGAAAACATTACATCAAAGAACAATGAGGTGGGGTCACAAGGGGTCAAATGTTGCAGATGCTGGGGTCTGTATGAAAAACAAGAAAACAGACAAAAACATTTTCTTTGCTGGAAATCACAGCAGGTCCGGCCGCATCTGTGTGGAGAGAACAAGCCAACGACGACTCGAGTCTGGATGACCCTACGTCAGGTGGGGTTACATAAAAAACCTGCAAGGGGACATAGACAGGCTAAGTAAGTGGGCAGAGATTTGGCAGATGGAATACAATACTGCAAAGTGTGAGGTTATGCACTTTGGCAGGAAAAATCGTAGAGCAAGTTATTATCTTAATGGCAAGAAACTGAAAGCACTGAAGTACAAAGGGACCTGGGGGTCCTGGTGCACGAAACTCAAAAGGTTAGTATGCAGGTGCAGCAAGTGATTAAGAAGGCCAATGGAATGTTGGCTTTCATTGCTAGGGGGATAGAATATAAAAATAGGGAGGTATTGCTTCAGTTGTACAAGGTATTGGTGAGACCGCACCTGGAATACTGCATACAGTTTTGGTGTCCATACTTAAGAAAAGACATACTTGCTCTCGAGTCAGTACAAAGAAGGTTCACTCGGTTAATCCCGGGGATGAGGGGATGGACATATGAGGAGAGGTTGAGTAGATTGGGACTCTACTCATTGGAGTTCAGAAGAATGAGAGGCGATCTTATTGAAACATATAAGATTGTGAAGGGGTTGGATCGGGTGGATGCGGAGAGGATGTTCCCGATGATGGGTGAAACTAGAACTAGGGGGCATAGTCTTAGAATAAGGGGCTGCTCTTTCAAAACTGAGATGAGGAGGAACTACTTCACTCAGAGGGTGGTAGGTCCATGGAATATGCTGCCCCAAAAAGCTGTAGAAGCTACATCATTACATAAATTTAAAACAGAAATAGACAGTTTCCTAGAAGTAAAGGGAATTAAGGGTTACGGGGAGCAGGCAGGAATTTGGACATAAGTCTAGGTTCGGATCGGTCATGGCCCTGTGGGTAGCGGAGCGGGCCCAGGGGCCGTGTAGCCTGATCCTGCTCCTATTTCGTGTGTCTAATTCTGTTAGGTTCAGGAGATGGTTCTGTGATAGTAGATTGACGGTTAGGATCAGATCAGCCATGATCTTATTGAATGGCGGAGGAGGCTCGAGGGGCCGATTGGCCTACTCCTGCTCCTATTTCTTATGTTCTTATGTTCTTATGTAGCGTGACATGAACCCAAGATCCCGGTTTATGCATCTCTCCACTTCACCTGACGAAGGAGCAGCGCTCCGAAAGCTTGTGATTTCAAATAAAGCTGTTGGACTATAACCTGGTGTTGTGTGATTTCTTACATTTGTCCGCCCCAGTCCCACACCGGCATCTCCACACCATTTTTAAATGTGATGAGGGTTTCTGCCTCTCCCACCCTTTCGGGCAGTGAGTTCCAGACCCCCACCTAGGGTTGCAAAATTCTGGGAATTTTTAAAAGAGGAAACTTTCCATGGGAATTTTTGGGAATTTATGGGAATTTGTGGAATTTATGGGAATTTTGAGTTTTTTTGCACACTGATGGTTTTTGTCTCTGACCCTTATATTATCTTTGTCATCAAAATAGACATACTGTTCCATACAAATAAAAACAGGCTTTCAAAACTTTATTTAGGTTATAATTGTGAACTTTATTGAACCCCCACAAAAAAGACCCATCTAAAATAAAATAAAAAGAGCGTCAGCTTATTTAGCCTGTAATTTGTCTTTATTTTGTCCCTTTGAGTCTTCTACTCGTGAGTCTTGTGAGTCTTCTACTCATCATTGCTCCTCCTGATTCTCTGACTCTGGCTCTGACGTGTCCATTTCCTCCTCTGTGTCACTGTCTAGCTGTGTGGTGGACACTTCTGTATCTGGCGCAATAAGTTGTAGGTTCGCCCGGATAGCCACCAGTTTCTCCACTCTCTATTCCCAAAAAGTGACCGGTTTCGTTCAGAGGCCGCTGATGAAGGTAGGATTTGGAGTATCACCGATGCAATGGGTGACAGGGCCTCCGATGCACAAAGTCCCTTCCACCAGGTATGTGCACTGATATGCTTGCATGATTCCCATATCCCGTCCCCATTCCAAAGACCTTGCTTGGTAGAGACCTTTGCCAGACTCCCCAGCACTTTGCCCACATCCAGATTGAGATGGCGTGAGAGGGTAGAAATCACACTGTAAGCGCTGTTGATCTGTTCTCCAGAAAGTATTGGTCTCCCAACATGCTTTGGGTCCAGCATGTATGCTGCAGCATGAATCGGCTTGACACAAAATTCTTGACTTGTCTGTATGAATTGAACAATTGCCTTCTCCTCTGCTTTGAGCAGCAGGGATGTGGGTAGGGCAATGCCGATTTGTTCTTTTAAAGCAGCAAAAAGCCTGAGAACATCTGACAAGACAGCGTCATCTCCATCAATCTGAGCAATTGCAGATGCTACTGGTGAGAGTAGTTTAAGGCTGTTAACCACTCTCTCCCAGAACATATCATCCAGTAGTATTTTCTTGATGGTGGTTTCCATATCCCCAGACTGGGATATTGCCATTTCTTGCAGCGACTCCTTACCCTCCAGAAGGCTGTTGTACATTATGACAACACCACCCCATCTAATGTTGCTGGGCAGCTTCAGTGTGGTGTTCTTGTTCTTTGTCGTTTGCTTGGAGTTGTAGGTTGCTGCAACTACCTGTTTTTCCCTGACATACTTAACAACTTGCTTAGCTTTCTTGTACAGTGTTTCCATGGTTCTCAAACCCATGATGTCCTTGAGGAGCAGGTTGAGCCCATGAGCTGCGCACCCAGTAGACGTAATATGAGGGTAGGCCTCCTCCACTTGAGCCCAAGCAGATTTATATTCGCAGCATTGTCAGTAACTACTGCAAAGACTTTTGTGATCCAAGATCGTTGATGACCGCTTTCAGCTCATCAGCAATGTATGTGCCTGTGTGTCTGTTGTCCTTCGTGTCTGTGCTCTTGAAGAACACTGGGAGAGGAGTGGAGACGATGTACTTTATGATGCCCTCCTCTCGTACATTTGACCACCCATCTGAGATAACTGCAACACAGTCTGCCATCGCTATCGTTTCTTTGAGCTTTCCTTGGACTCTGTTATACTCAGCCTCCAGCAAATAAGTAGACAAAGCATGTCTGGTGGGAGGACAGTATGCAGGGCGAATAACATTGAAAAATCTCTTCCAGTACACATTGGCTGTGAGCATGAGGGGTGAGCCTGTCGCATATACAGCTCGAGCAAGGCACTCATCTGCATTCTTCTGGCTGTGGTTATCCATTGTATCAAAGAACCTTCCAAGTGGGCCAGGAGTTGCTGATGTTAAGGAGCCTAATGCTGAATGTGAAACATCATCTTGTTGCGTGGAAGCAGAGGAACTCTGGGCTGACTGCTGTGAGCTTTGAGTGAAGTTGTTGCATTTGGATAAATGCTGCTGCATCTTTGTGGCCTTCTTTACATATGGCTTTGTACAGTGTTTGCACATGCGCACAGTCTATCCATCTTTAATGCCTGGGGTAAAATGCTTCCACACATCTGACGGTAAACGTGGCATTGTTCTATGCAGAGAAATAAAGGGCATTCGTCTCTGTGTCGAACAGTGGTCGATCAGCACGATTGCAATAGGGTGAGTAAATTTTTCCTGATGCTCCATGTGATGGAAGCATGACCTGTGCACGCACGACGCTACATCACCAATAGAGGGAGCTAATCGCTCATCCACTCATCCAACCAATCAGGATACATTTCTTCACAGTCACACACAAAACTTGTAATTATTAAAACAAGCCAAGTAAGAAGATAAACATATAATGATTAAGACATTCCTTAATAATTAAGATTCCATCTCTGTTGGTAATTTTAAGAGAGGACCTGTGAAAAAAATGAAAGAAATACAAAAAAAACAATATTATGCTAGCATGTGCTTTTTTGGGGCAAAATTCCCCAAATTCCCAAGCTAAACTTCCCATGGAAAATTTCCGGCCCTTTGCAACCCTACCCCTACCACCCTCTGGATGAAAAAAGTTCTCCTCAACTCCCCTCTAATCCTTCTAACAATTACATAGGAATATAGGAACAGGAGGAGGCCATTCAGCCCCTCGAGCCTGTTCCACCATTCAATGAGATCATGGCTGATCAGTGCCATAACTCCATATACCCGCCTTTGGCCCATATCCCTTAATAACTTTGGTTAACAAAAATCTATCAATCTCCGATTTAAAATTAACAATTGACCCCCAACATCAATTACTGTTTGCGGAAGAGAGTTCCAAACTTCTACCACCCTCTGTGTGTAGAAGTGTTTCCTAACTTCACTCCTGAAAGGTCTGGCTCTAATTTTTAGACTATGTCCCCTAGTCCTAGACTCCCCAACCAGCAGAAATATGTAGTGTATGTACCTTTAAGAGGAACTATGTTTTTGAAGCCCCTGTATACTGTAGTACCAGTAGTGACCACTCAGGTATATAAGCCTGTGTAGCGTCTTGTGTAGTTAGTTCACCTCCAGACTTTGTTCAGTAAACACTTGTTAAATCAACTCCTGCATTCCGTGTCTCCATTAACACACGGATCTAACAGTGGCGACGAGTTAGAAACGAACTTACCTGCAATTCGGCAGCACCTCAAGGGGATCGATTCCTCAGACGAAGGTCGAAGCCAGAAGCAAGAAGAAAAATTAAAAATTAAAAAATAACTCGAAGAAACTCGAAAATGAGGGCCAGGCTTGGTCTCCAGTCTGTGGTTTCCCCAGCTAAACCGGCTGGTGGCAGGTAGTGTACTGATCCTTCCTGGGCTGCGGCGGGCTAGAGCTCGATCGGGTGGCTCTGCAACGGGGCTGGGCAGTGAGTCGGGAAGCAGAAGCAAAGAGAGAGGGAGGGTGGAGCACTCAGGGCGCGGCCGGTGCTGCAAAGCAGGTCGGCGTTCGGACCGAGCAGAGGGAGGGGAAAGTCCCAGAGGGTCCGCTCCACGACGGGAACGGTTCTCCAAGTAACGGAGAAACTATTGAAGCGATATCTAAAAAAAAAATAGAAATACCGCGAAAAGCTGCAGGTCGCAACAGGAATCGCGGAGAACAGCGTTGGCAGCAGTGGCAGCGGCGGGAAAGCACGGGAGGCGCCATCTTAACTCGGTGGGGAAGAAAGAAAAGCGCGGGAGGCGCCGTTTTGATCCATCGGGGACGGAGGAAAAGCACGGGAAGCGCCAGTTTAGATTTTCAAGATGCCGAAGACTGGCAATATTACTGCTTTCGATAGTGATATAAAAGATTGGACCACATATGTGGAAAGAGTGGAGGTATATTGCAAGGCGAATGAAGTAGCGGATGATAAAAAGGCATCGGTACTTCTAAATCTGATGGGCGCAAGGACATACGGGCTGTTACAAAACTTGATCACTCCAGCCAAACCGATGGACAAGAATTTTAATGAGATTGTTGATACCTTACAGGAGCACTTAAACCCAACACCGCTGCTGATAGCGGAACGATTCAAATTCTTCAGGAGGAATCAGCACAAGAATGAAAGTAACGCTGATTACCTCACCGAATTATGAAAGCTGTCAAAGCACTGCCAATTCGGGGCAGGACTGGCAGATTCTCTACGAGACAAATTCGTCTGCGGTCTCCTAAGTGAAGGAACACAGAAAAGACTACTTTCTGAGAAAGATTTAACACTGGACAAGGCTTTCAGTGTGGCTGTATCATACGAAGCAGCAGCAAGAGGAGCTGCAGAGATACAGCAAAAGCCACAGGACTTCGGCACCCATGAAATGACACGGGGTTTCGAGAGATGTTATCGCTGCGGCAGATCCACCCATGACCAGAAGGACTGCTGGTTCAAGGACAAAGCATGCAGGCAATGCGGAAAGATGGGACACATTGCACGTGTATGCAGATCTGGAAAGAAATCCACTGACAGTAAAAAGGTCAATAAGGAAAAGTACAGAAAGGTACAAATGATGACGGACAGTAGCTCCGACGACCAGAAGAGCGATAGCGACTCCGGAAACAAGAGACTAAGCTGTCTCAAATTACATAATGTAATTGCCAAAGAAGATTACCAGACCATTTGGGTTACCCTCACGATAGCGGGGTCCCCAGTCAAAATGGAGCTAGATACAGGATCAGCTCTGACAGTCATGAATCGACGGGATTACGAGCGGCTATTTCCGCATATACCTTTGAAAGACACATCCATTGTCTTGAAGAAATATACGGGGCAGAAAGTATACCCCAGAGGGAAAATAAGGGTGCCTGTTGTACACAACGGCAAGGAAATACAGAAGTTGTATTTATACGTTCTGCAAGATGGTGGTCCACCGTTGTTGGGACGTGAATGGATCAGAAAGATACGTTTAGACTGGCACTCCATTCAGGCACTGACGGTGACCAGTAAGAAAAAAAACGATGATGACGTCATACCTGGATGATTAAAAGAAATCTTGGCTAACGCCAAAGAAGTGTTTCAACAGGAACTAGGAACCCTGAAAGGCGCCACCGCCTCAATAAAAGTGGAAGATGCGGCAATTCCCAAGTTTTTTAAAGCAAGGCCGGTGCCATACGCAATTCGTCCAGCCGTCGAGGCAGAGCTGGAGAATTTGGAAAAAGCAGGCGTGTTATCCAAGGTAGATTGGAGCGAGTGGGCAACACCCATCGTCCCGGTCATGAAGAAAACGTTGAATAATGATAAATCTGAAGAACAGAGAAAAGTTTGCATCTGTGGGGACTTCAAGGTGACTGTAAACCCGGTTCTTCACATGGTACAGTATCCTCTTCCGAGGATAGAAGATATTTTCGCCTCACAATCCGGAGGGAAACGTTTCACCAAAATTGACTTAGCACAGGCATATCTACAGATGGAGATTGAGGAGGCCTCTAAAAAGTATCTCACGATAAACACACACAAAGGCCTGTACCAGTACAATCGACTGGTTTTCGGAGTGGCATCAGCTCCGGCTATCTGGCAAAGAGCTATGGAGCAAGTCCTGCAAGGGATTCCGGGGACTCAATGCTACCTAGACGACATCCTTGTAACAGGAGAAAACGACAACGAGCACCTTGCCAACTTGGAGCAGGTGCTCACGAGGCTAAGAGAACGGGGCCTACGAGCAAATCGCCCCAAGTGCGAATTTTTCCAGAAACAAATATCATATTGTGGCCATGTCATTAACGAAGAAGGGTTGCATAAGTCACCTGAAAAAATTAAGCGGTCGTAAAGGCCCCAGCGCCTGAAAATGTCTCACAATTAAGGTCGTTCCTGGGATTAGTAAATTACTATCATAAATTTTTACCAAACTTGTCGATGGTTCTGCACCCGCTTAACGCACTGCTACAAACGGGAGTAGTTTGAAAATGGAGCGAAGACTGTAAACGTGCCTTCCATAAATGCAAAGGCTTGATCACGTCCAGGGAAGTGTTGGCTCATTACAACCCATCACTGCCAATCAGACTGGCGTGCGATGCATCCCCTTACGGCGTGGGAGCGGTATTATCGCATAGATTCCCTGATGGCTCGGAGCGGCCGATAGCTTTTGCGTCACGTTCATTGAACTCAGCTGAGCGTAACTATGCCCAGATCAACAGGGAGGCACTCAGCCTGGTGTGGGGGGTGAAGAAATTCAACCATTACCTACACGGACAAAAATTTACCTTGTTGACTGACCATCAACCCCTCGTCTCCATATTCAACCCTAAAAAGGGCGTTCCCATTATGACAGCGCAAAGGCTACAGAGGTGGTCCCTTTTCCTAGGGGCACACCAATATGACATAGAATACAAAGGAACAAAACAGCATGGGAATGCTGACGGGTTATCGCGCCTACCATTGCCAATGGTGGAAGAGACGCCTACAGTGGACCCAGTGGAGATGTTCCACTTGACCATAGTGGAATGTCTACCGGTGACAAATTCTACCATTGAAAAGGAAACGCGAAATGACCCGACTCTCTCACGAGTCTACGATTTAACGGTGAAGGGATGGCCAGCACATGGCGAACCACTGTTGCCAGCATTCTCGCAAAGAAGAGAACAGCTGTCAGTGTGCCGAGGAACCTTGATATGTGGATCCAGAGTGGTGATTCCACCCAAACTCAAGGATAGAGTGCTAAAGGAGCTTCACGAGGGGCATCTGGGTGGAGTGAAAATGAAGAAATTAGCCAGAGCGTTTGTGTGGTGGCCAGGTATCGATGGAGACATCGAAGAAATGACCAAGAGCTGTCTAGGATGCCAGAAGGTCCAAAACGCCCCACCACAAGCCCCTCTACATCCATGGGAGTGGCCCTCATCTCCATGGCAAAGGGTACATATCGACTTTGCTGGTCCATTTATGGACTCAATGTTCCTAATTGCGGTGGATGCACACTCCAAGTGGCCGGAGGTAATAAAGATGTCCTCCACCACCACGGAAAAAACCATCACAGTATTAAGGACCATATTCGCCAGGAATGGGCTGCCTGAACAGATCTGTTCTGATAATGGACCGCAATTTGTATCCGAAGAATTCAGGAAGTTCTTAAAAAACAATGGGGTTAAGCACTACACGTCCGCCCCATACCATCCCGCCACCAATGGATTGGCTGAAAGGTTTGTCCAGACCTTCAAGAAGGCCATAAAGGCCATGGGTAATGAAGACATAAATCTACAACATAAGGTAGATAACTTCTTGTTTGCGTACAGGAATGCAACACATGTGGTTACAAACCAAACCCCCGCCATGATGTTTTTCAATAGAAGACTAAGATGCCGGCTGGATTTGGTCAAGCCAAACATCAGAAGGGACGTAGAGAACCAGCAATTTCAAAGCATGAATGAAAGGCCAACTAGAACCTTCCAGATAGGTCAACCAGTTTTGGCCCGGGACTACCGTACTGAGAAATGGCAGCCTGGAACTATTTGCACACGACTAGGACCGCTGATGTATACCGTGGACATTGGAGAAAGCATAATAAGGCGCCATGCTGACCAGATCATAGAGTCATCCGAAAAAGGACAACCTACACCACAACTCTATACGCCTAGTGATGAAACAGAGATACCCATAGTATCTACCTCCAATCCGGTGATACTGGAACCAGATGAACCTGACACTGACATTGAAGCCGAATCGACCTTGCCAAAAGAACCTACTACACCACCGAGGTGTTATCCGGACCGAGTCAGGAAGCCTCCAGAGAGACTGAATTTGTAATTGATTAACTTCAGCAAATGTGTATATTATTGTTCTTGTAAAAATGTTATTTAATGATTACTTAAAATGTTATGTACTATTTATCTAAAAGGGGAGGAATTGTAGTGTATGTACCTTTAAGAGGAACTATGTTTTTGAAGCCCCTGTATACTGTAGTACCAGTAGTGACCACTTGGGTATATAAGCCGGTATAGCGTCTTGTGTAGTTAGTTCACCTCCAGACTTTGTTCAGTAAACACTTGTTAAATCAACTCCTGCATTCCGTGTCTCCATTAACACACGGATCTAACAAAATAGTTTCTCTCTCTCTCCTATCTGTTCCCCTTAATATCTTGAAAACTTCCATCAGATCATGTAGGATTCGCAAAATTGGACTTTGTATTAATAAGGGTTAAATGGCAGAAGAGGCCATGATTTTAAAAACTGTTTTAAAAGAAGCCCAGAAAAATGGGCATACAAAATGGCCGCCATACCATGTGACCAGCTTATTGGGACACTTTAAAATGGTTCCTGCGAAACCTCAGACAGCTTTGTGGATTCAACCTACAGCAAGTTCTGGAAGCCGTTCCTGAGAGAACGAAACCAGACCCACACGTATGCATATGGATTAGGTGCAGATCCAGTCAAGATCGGCCTGGAGACAGAGGCCATCAAAATGTTGACCCAGACAAAAGGGGACAATTTCATATTCATGAGAACAGCACCCAGGACTGGATAACGAGATCAGCAGGACATTCAAAACAATGGAGGTAATTCCAGACCAGAAATGGGCCTTTTACCAGCCGTTTGAGACATTTTAAAATATAATGACTACCCCACTGTGCTCCCAGCCTGCCAAAAGTTAAACAAAGACTAACCTGATTTTGTGCGCGAAGTGAAGCCTCTGAAGAAAAGGTATAATTGGAGTTACAGTTGAAGGGGGTTAGAGTTGGCGAACTTGAGCTTGAACACAGAAGCGAGTCGAGCTGGAACACAGTTGCAAGCTTGGAGACCGTGGCAACTTGTGTCGAGTTTGAATCCGGACAGCCAGAAGAAGAAGCAGGCAATCGCAGGAGGAAGAAGAAAGCCAACATCGAGAAGGCCGTCTCGAAGCCGGCGTTCCGCCCCGGGGAAGCACATCGGGAGATCATCGACCATCCCCGGGCCGTTGCCGGAACGAGAGGCCATCGACCCAACTTGGGAGAAGAGTCAAAAAAAAATAAAGGTCCCAAGCGAAGAAACCTTCCAGCCACCCCGGCTCGGGAGAGGAGAAAAGAAACTGAAGAAGCGATGGAAGCCAGCCCAAGGCTCCTCTAACCAGGGTCGAGCCGACGATCCTCGACCCCGCCGACATCCAGGCCCGCCGGTGTCCAGCCGCCCCCGACCCCCACCTCAGGAGAGAGGTGTGGCGCAGCTCGCAGGGGCTCCACGATCCACGTGGAGTCGAAACGCCTGAAAGGACCAAACACAGACTCGTTTTCAAAACCTTGCACTTCCTAGTGGGATTGGTGAGCATGTTTCTGGCCCTTCACAATCAGATCTAGATAGGTTTAATAAGGGGGTGGATTTAAGGGTACAATTAACATGAGTTGTTGTCCCTCGATGTTCCGTGTGTTTCCTTATTTCATGATGATCTTTGTAGAATATAAGATGCCTGTATTTGCCTTTAGTTAGTACTGTGTCGTTATGATTTGTTTGTGTGTTTTTCCCTCCCATGTACTCCCTTATCTGCTTGCATTTGATTTGATATTTTTCCATATGCAATAAAATTTCATTTTGTTTCATCAAACTTGGTCTACAAGAGTTTTCTCTACATTCTAGTTCCTGCGCCTAAGACCAGAGTATAGAATCTAAGGGGCGAGTGGGTCGAACCACTCAAGGTTTTACTGTGCAAGAGAGAGAGGCCTCGAGAGAGAGAAACCTCAGGGAAATCTCGCAAGGAAAACCCCTTACAATCACCCCTTAACCTTCTAAATTCCAGGGAATACAACCATAGTTTGTCCAATCTCTCCTCGTAACTTAACCCTTGAAGCCCGGGTATCATTCTGGTAAACCTACGCTGCACTCCCTCCAAGGCCAATATATCCTTCCTAAGGTGTGGTGCCCAGAACTGCTCACAGTGCTCCAGGTGTGGCCTAATGACTTTAAATCGGTGCCCCCTGGTTATTGACCCCTCTGCTAAGGGAAATAGGTCCTTCCTATCCACTCTATCTAGGCACCTCGTACTTTTATACACCTCAATTAAATCTCCCCTCAGTCTCCTCAGTTCCAAAGAAAACAACCCCAGCCTATTCAATCTTTCCTCGTAGCTAAAATTCCCCATCCCAGGCAACATCCTTGTAAATCTCCTCTGCACCCTCTCTAGTGCAATCACATCCTTCCTGTAATGTGGTGACCAGAACTGCACGCAGTACTCTAGCCGAGGCCTAACTAGTGTTTTATACAGTTGAAGCATAACCCCCCTGCTCTTGTATTCTATGCCACGGCTAATAAAGGCAAGCATCCCGTATGCCTTCTTAACCACCTTATCTACCTGGCCTGCTACCTTCAGGGATCTGTGGACATGCACTCCAAGGTCCCTCTGTTCCTCTACACTACTCAGTGTCCTACCATTTAACGGGCCAGTAATTCCTGTCCCAAACGCATGAGTACGGACGGGGTACTCACATGTGGGCCCGGAGGAATTGCCGGTTTTCAGCATGCACAGCGCATGCGGGGAAAACCGGCATTTCCTCTCCTCTGACCCAAGGGGTTAAGAGGCGGGACGCGTGCGAGGTTTCAGGTAGCGCGTGCGCGCTGAACTTCCCTTTTTTTTGAAGAGTTGCCCGTGGGGAAAAGACTCTGGTTTTTATGCATGAAAAAAGCAGCCGTAAGTACAGTACTTACTTTTAACAGGTAAGTGGTCTATTAAGTAAAATTAGAAAATTTTTCCACAGGTTCATTATTTTTGAAGACTTTACTGAAGATTTTTGAAGCCCCGATTTTTTATATAATAATTTTTTCCAAAATTTAAAATTATTGTTTAAAATAGTTTTTTACAGTTATTAATAGTTCATTTAAGTAGTGCGATGTTTTTTTAAATTTTCTTTCAAGTTTGAGTAGTGTTTTGGGGCCAGGAGTTTTCATGAGTTTGACAGTTCTCACTATCAAACTCATGAATGAACTTTTGCAACCTCCCATTGGTTGCCCAGTGCTCATGTGATCCCAGCCGGCTCATCGCACTAAGTGCGCCGCTGGGTCACGCACGCACAGCGCGGCAGGACCTGAAGCGGGCCAGTGACAGGAAATGCAATGCGGGCCAGGATTGAAATGTCAGCGCGCCGGGTAAGTGCACGTCGGGGGCTTGCACACGCGGCAAGCCCCCGAACCTAATTTCTGGGCCAATGTGTATTCCCTTGCCTTGTTAGCCCTCCCCAAATGCATTACCTCACACTTCTCCGGATTGAATTCCATTTACCACTGTTCTGTCCACCTGACCAGTCCATTGATATCTTCCTGCAGTCTACAGCTTCCTTCTTCAGTATCAACCTCACAGCCGATTTTAGTATCATCTGCAAACTTCTTAATCATACCCCCTATATTCAAGTCAAGATCGTTGATATATACCACAAAAAGCAAGGGACCTAGTACTGAGCCCTGCGGAACCCCACTGGAAACAGCCTTCCAGTCACAGAAACACCCTTCGACCATTACCCTCTGTTTCCTGTCTCCGAGCCAGTTTTGGATCCAACTTGCCATTTTGCCCTGGATCCCATGGGCTTTTACTTTCGTGACCAGTCTGCCATGCGGGACCTTATCAGAAGCCTTGCTAAAATCCACACAGACTTCATCAAACGCACTACCCTCATCGACCCACCTTGTTACCTCCTCAAAAAATTCAATCCAGTTAGTCAGACACGACCTTCCCTTAACAAATCCATGCTGATTGTCCTTGATTAATCTGTGCCCTTCTAAATGATGATTAATACTGTCCCTCAGAAATGTTTCTAATAATTTGCCCACCACCGAGGTTAGGCTGATTGTCCTGTAAGTACTCGGTCTAACCCTTTCTCCATATTCTCTGTCCTCGGCCTCGGGAGCCTACTGTCAACAAGGGCAGACGTCGACGATGAAGTCCAACACCGCCTTCAGTGTGCCAGTGCAGCCTTCGGTCGCCTGAGGAAGAGAGTGTTTGAAGACCAGGACCTCAAACCCGGCACTAGGCTCATGGCCTACAGGGCAGCAGTGATACCCGCCCTGCTGTAATTCTCAGAGACATGGACCATGTACAGCAGGCACCTCAAAGCACTGGAGAGGTACCACCAACGCTGCCTCCGCAAGATCCTGTAAATCCATTGGCAGGATAGGCGCACCAACGTCAGTGTTCTTGCTCAGGCCAACATCCCCAGCATCGAAGCTCTGACCACGCTCGATCAGCTCCGATGGACGGGTCACATTGTCCGCATGCCCGATACGAGACTCCCAAAACAAGCGCTCTACTCGGAGCTCCGGCACGGCAAGAGAGCCCCAGGTGGGCAGAGGAAACGCTTCAAGGACACCCTCAAAGCCTCCTTGAAAAAGTGTAACATCCCCACCGACACCTGGGAATCCCTGGCCCAAGACCGCACAAAGTGGAGGAGAAGCATCCGGGAAGGTGCCGAACACCTTGAGTCTCTTCGCCGGGAGCAAGCGGAAGCCAAGCGCAGGCAGCGCAAGGAGGGCACGTCAACCCAAGCACCCCACCCACCCGCCCCTTCAACCACCGTCTGCCCCACCTGTGACAGAGGCTGTAGGTCCCGCATTGGACTCATCAGTCACCTGAGAACTCATTTTTAATGTGGAAGCAAGTCATCCTCGGTTCCGAGGGACTGCGTAAGAAGAGAAGAAGAAGATTCTCCGTCCACGGCCTCTTACACTGTTCCAATGAAGCTCAACATAAGCTCGAGGAACAACACCTCATCTTTCGATGAGGCACTTTACAGCCTTCCGGACTCGGCATTGAGTTCTACAATTTCTGCCCCCATTCTTCAGATGGCAGCTGTTGATGATTCTGCCATCCCCATTTACACCTCTTCTAGACCCATCTTTTGTTGCTTAACTTGTCCCATTACCATCTCCTCTTGCCTTGCACCATCATCCCTTTTGTCATTTAATCTCTCCTGCCTTCCCTCCTCTCCCTGCTCCTGCACTTGCTTAAAGCCTGTTACATCTCTAACTTTTTCCAGTTCTGAGGAAAGGTCATTGACCTGAAACGTTAACTCTGTTTCTCTCTCCCCAGGTGCTACCTAAGAACATCAGAATTAGGAGCAGGAGTCGGCCATTCGGCCCCTCGAGCCTGCTCCGCCATTCAATAAGATTATGGCTGATCTTCGACCTCAACTCCACTTTCCCACCTGATCCCCATAGCCCTTGATTCCCCACTGTAAGGGGTGGTGTTTGGGGTCAGCTTCGCCTCTGACTTATGAGCGGTTCAAATCGCTCCCACTCCCTTGGTTCTAGACCTTGGACTTATTTCAAATCAAATCAAATCAAATCAACTTTTATTGTCATTGTTAGTGCACAAGTGCAGTACAACAAAATGTAGGCTTACATAGAAACATAGAAGATAGGAGCAGGAGTAGGCCATTCGGCCCTTCGAGCCTGCTCCACCATTCAACGAGATCATGGCTGATCATCCAAACCCTAGCACCCGGTCCCTACACCGACAGCCATCCCACCCAAGCCCTATCCCCGTAACCCCACATATTTAATCCCCCCTAACACTAAGGGCCAATTTTTATCATAGCCAATCAACCTAACCCGCACATCTTTGGACTGTGGGAGGAAACTGGAGCACCCGGGGGAAACCCACGCAAACACGGGGAGAATGTGCAAACTCCACACAGACAGTCACCCGAGGCCGGATTTGAACCCGGGTCCCTGGCGCTGTGAGGCTACAGTGCTAACCACAAGCCACCGGGCTTGCGGCTCCCGAGAGTGTACATTTAGATTAAGACATTTAAACATTCAACATACATTTGGCTTGTAATACATTAACATAAATATAACCATAATAAAGTGCATTGGCAGGTGTGCAGGCTTTAGAGTTTATTTGTGGAGTTCAGTAGGATGACAGCCCTGGGAAAGAAGCTGTTCCTAAATCTGGTCGTACGGGTGCGAATGCATCTGTAGCGTCTCCCAGATGGCAGGAGGGCGAACAGACTGTGGCTGGGGTGGGTAGGGTCTTTGATGATGGACCGTGACCTCCGTAAACAGCGTTTCTGGTATATGTGCTCTATGGTCGGTAGCCGGGGGTTATGATAAAAGTGCAGCAGACAACTGGTTTTTGGTGCAAGAACTTTGACCTTTATTTGAGAAAGAAAATACAACACAATAATTTGGCCCAGAAATTCGGGCCTCCACGGGTGAGTACGCACGGGGTACTCACCCGTAAGCCCAATGGAAGTGCCGGTTTCGTGCATGCACTGCGCATGCGTGGGAAACCGGCACTTCCGTTCCCCTGAAAGAAGGGGTTCAGAGGTCGAACGCGTGCACGGGAGAGGCTGCGCGTGCGCATCGAACTTACTTTTTTTTTTACAGGTTTTCCCGGGAGGGTAAGCCTGCAGAATTTAGACAGTTAAAAAGCAGGCGTAAGGCCTACTTTTTACAAGGTAAGTGGTGAATTAATTAAAATTAAAACATTTTTTCCACAGGTTTATTATTTTTAATTACTTTAAAGAAAGGTAAGTTTATGTTTAGCCCCGTTAGAAAATAAAATTATTTTTTCCAAAAATTTATATTATTGTTTAAAATAGTTATTTCATGTAATTTATAGTTTACTAGCAGGGGAGCCCGGTGTTGCCAGGGCAATTTTGGGCCGCGCGGTCTCCGCGCCCCTGTGTGTCCCCCCTCTCTGTCCCTCTCCCCCTCTCCCTGTGCTGTCCTCTCCCTGCCTCCCTCCCCCCTCCCCCCTCACCTCCCCCTCCCCCCTCACCTCCCCCTCCCCTCACCTCTCCCCCTCCCCCTCCCCTCACCTCTCCCCCTCCCCTCACCTCTCCCCCTCCACTCACCTCCCCTCCCCTCGCCTGCCCCTCCCCCCACCTCCCCTCCCCTTCCCCCCTCCCCTCACCTCCCCCCGTCCCCCCTCCCCTTCCGATAGCGGCCGTGTGGGGCCTAGCGCTTGAGGCGCGGCCGGGCTGTCAGGCAGAGATGGACCCGAGCTGAGCTCTCTCGCGGATCGCGCGGATTAAAAAATGTGATTAAAAAAACAAATTATTTGAAGATTTAGTGATGTTATGGGGCCCGTAGTATTTCTAACTTTTGACAGGTCTTCCTGTCAGACTTATGAATGGAGCATTTCCTGCTCCGATTGGCTCCCCATTGCCCACGTGATCCCAGGGGACGCATCGAACTAACTGCGCCCCTGGGATACACAAGCACTGTGCGCCGGCAGTTGGAGCAGGCCCAGGATCGCAATCCCACGGGGGGCCCACAGCTCAACGGCCGGCGCGCTAGGTAAGTGCAGGTCGGGGGCTTGCACCCGTGGGAAGCCCCCGACCCGAATTTCTGGGCCATTAATAAAACTCTAATAAAATGGGGAAACACTTCGACATACACGAGGGAAATTACAGTAGAAAAATACCTCACCCCTCCCAATCCCACCTTACTAGCTAAGTTGGACTCTAAAGGACCAGGGATAATGCTCACCAAACGATTCCGTGACAGTTGAGCTGGTTCGCGGTTTCGGGGTTCGCTGGATGTGTTGGCTGGTTACTGCCGTAACCCGATTGGTTGTTTCGTAAGGCCCTTGTTGCCGCGAGGTGGCTGATGGTCACTGAAACTGTTGCTCTGGTTTCTTCTTGTGCGTTGACCTGTTTCCAGAACTGTGAACGTCGTCGAACTCGATGAACTCCTGAGAACTGCCGAAAAATGTAGAGCTTGTAGAGAACTTGTCGTAACTGTGTAACTGCTGAACTGACTGCTGAACGAGTCTTTCGAACTTCTTGACTTCCCTGTCTTTAGAAAACAGGCTTTCGATTATACTAATTGGGGCCTCCTAATCTTAAGTTGTTTAAAGTGGTTTCGGGATGGTTCCATGAGCTGTTGAAGTAGTTTAAAAATGTGAGAAGTAGTTTCGGGATGGTTTTCCTGAGCTGTTGAACTCTTATCTAATTGTAGTCCTCAAGCTTTGAGTTTCCTGTGGGGCCTGAGATTCTTTGTAGGTTGGCCTTGGTGAGGCCACATCTTGAGTACTGTGTGCAGTTTTGGTCGCCTTATCTGAGGAAGGATGTTCTTGCCATGGAAGGAGTGCAGCGAAGATTCACCAGGCTGATACCTGGGATGGCGGGAATGACGTATGAGGAGAGATTGGGTCGATTGGGCTTGTACTCGCTGGAGTTTAGAAGAATGAGAGGGGATCTCATCGAAACTTATAAAATTCTAACAGGACTAGACAGACTAGATGCTGGAAGGATGTTCCCGATGGTCGGGGAGTCCAGAACCAGGGGTCACAGTCTAAAGATAAGGGGTAAGCCATTTAGGACAGAGATGAGGAGGAATTTCTTCACCCAGAGAGTGGTGAACCTGTGGAATTCTCTACCACAGAAGGCAGTAGAGGCCAATTCATTAAATATATTCAAGAAGGAGTTGGATATATTTCTTAAGGCTAAAGGGATCAAGGGATATGGAGAGAAGGCAGGGACAGGGTACTGAATTTGGATGATCAGCCATGATCTCATTGAATGGCGGAGCAGGCTCGAGGGGCCGAATGGCCTACTCCTGCTCCTATCTTCTATGTTTCTATGAAAACGATTTGTATTATGCATGATTTTGGATGGGTTCTGTGAGGCTGTTCTTTCGTGGGTCTATTGTTAGCATGTAAATGTCTTGATAGGGGCTGAGTGACGTTTACAGTTCCCCCAGACAGTCTGATTATCTCGAATACTCAAAATGTCTACTGCATGGGTAGATCCCATTCTTCGTTGCAGCCTTTTCCCCAAACATGCCTGAACATGTCCCTTTTAAAATGCCAAGTCTGATTTCTGAACTTGCATCTCCTTGTTAGGCCCAACATGCCCTTATATCCTCCTGAAGTTTTTAGCGCGGGTCCAAAGTCATTTTTAATCGGGTTATCCTTCGTTTTGGGGATCTGTTAATTTTGAGAATCCTACACCCTCGAATCCAGAAATCTATTGATCTCTGTCTTGAATATACTCAACGACTGAGCCTCCACAGCCCTCTGGGGCAGAGAATTCCAAATATTCACCACCCTCTGAGTGAAGACATTTTTTCTCATCTCAGTCCTGAATGGCCAATCCCTTATTCTGAGCCTGTTTCCCCTGGTTCTAGACTCCCCAGCCAGGGGAAACAACCTCCCTGCATCTACCCTGTCGAGCCCTGTAAGAATTTTAAATGTTTCAATGAGATCACCTGGATGTTTCAATGAAACTGGACGGTTTGCATCTGGGCAGGACCGGGACCGATGTCCTAGGGGGAGTGTTTGCTAGTGCTGTTGGGGAGGGTTTAAACTAAAATGGCAAGGGGTTGGGAACCTGTGCAGGGAGACAGAGGAAAGGGAAGCAAGGATAAAAGCAAATGACAGGAAGGAGAAAAGCAAAAGTGGAAGTCAGAGATATCAAGGGTGTAAATGAAACATAGCCGCAGTAAACAATAATTCTAAAAGGTCTAAGAGTGTTAAAAAAACAAGCCTGAAGGCTTTATGCCTTAATGCGAGGAGCATTCATAATAAGCTGGATGAATTAGCTGTGCAAATAGATGTAAACGGATATGATATAATTGGGATTATGGAGACATGGCTCCAGGGTGACCAAGGCTGGGAATTCAACATCCAGGGGTATTCAATATTCAGGAAGGACAGGCAAAAAGGAAAAGGCGGTGGGGTAGCATTGCTGGTTAAAGAGGAGATTAACACAATAGTAAGGAAGGATATTAGCTCTGATGATGTGGAATCTGTATGGGTAGAACTGAGAAATACCATGGGGCAGAAAACGTTAGTGGGAGTTGTATACAGACCCCCAAACAGTAATGCTGAGGTTGGGGATGGCATTAAATGGGAAATTAGAGTCGCGTGCAATAAGGGCACAGCAGTTATCTGGGTGTCTTTAATCTACATATAGATTGGTCTAACCAAATTAGTAACAATACTGTAGAAGAGGAATTCCTAGAGTGTATCAGATGGTTTCCTGGACCAATATGTTGAGGAACCAACTAGAGATCAGGCCATCTTAGACTGGGTATTATGTAATGAGGAAGGATTGATTAGCAATCTTGTTGTGTGAGGCCCCTTGGGGAGGAGCGATCATAATATGATAGAATTCTTCATTAAGATGGAGAGTGAAGTAGTTGATTCAGAGACTTGGTTACTGAATTTAAATAAAGGAAACTATGATGGTATGAGGCACGAGTTGGCTAGGATGGATTGGGGATTGTTACTTAAAGGGTTGATGGTGAATAGGCAATGGCAAACATTTAAAGATCGCATGGATGAACTACAGAATTTGTTCATCCCTGTTTGGCATAAAAATAAAACAAAAAAGGTGACTCAACCGTGGCTAACAAGGGAAATTAGGGATAGTATAAGATCCAAATAGAACATATAAATTGGCCAGAAAAAGCAGCAAACCTGAGGATTGGGAGCAGTTTAGGATTCAGCAAAGGAGGACAAAGGGATTAATTAAGAGGGGGAAAATAGAGTATGACAGTAAGCTTGCAGGGAACATAAAAACTGTCCGTAAAAGCTTCTATAGATATGTGAAGAGAAAAGGATTGGTGAAGTCAAGCGTAGGTCCCTTGCCGTCAGAATCAGGGGAATTTATAATGGGGAACAAAGACATGGCAGACCAATTAAATATATACTTTGGTTCTGTCTTCACAAAGGAGGACACAAATAAACTCCCAGAGATGTCGGGGAACATAGGCCTAGAAATTCAGTATCGCCACGTTTGGGGCGCTACAGCCGGGCGTTCGCTAAATTTAGCGCCCGGTGCAACTTAGCGCCACCTTCGCCGAAATTGAGTTGCATCACCCCAAGAGGTTGCTGCTGCGCTAAAGCAGGCGATGCACGACTATCATAAGGCGCTAAGCCGGCGAGCCGAGGCGTTAACGCCGAGGGCGGGCGCAGCGCATGTGCAGCGAGTTGCTGATTGAAGGCAGATACGCTGGTGCCGGTCAGCTCTTAAGGGGGAGGGTCAATTTGTTTGGCTGCCACGCCCTGCACACTGCAGCCCTGAAGCAAGACCTGACCATTGTTGGTTCAACAGTTCAACGCCCAGGACAATGGAGAAGGCTAGGGAGCGAGCGGAGCGCTTCAGCGAGGGTGCCCTGAGGCTACTGGCTGGCGCAGTGGCGCGCAGGCGACCTGTCCTCTTCCCTGACAGTGGGAGGAGGCCGCTTCCCAGCGAGTACCGAAAAGCCTGGAGGAAGGTGGCAAACAGGGTGACCACCAACAGCATGGTTGCCAGGACTCCTGTTCAATGCAGAAAAAAGTTCAACGGCCTCACTCGGGTTGTCAGGGTGAGTACCCTTTCCACTATCCTCTTCATCCCTGCATGTGCACCTAAGTTTCTGGCCAAAGGGACCTGAAAGCCCCAATATCCAGCCCTCATCCAAGAGCTATGGGACTCTCATGAAAACCACTTGCACATTCAGCACTTTACACACTGTCAGGGCTATTCCACCATGGGAGGCAGTGCAGGCAAGATGAGGGCTTGACACTATCAGGGCTATTCCACCATGGGAGACAGTGCAGGCAAGATCAGGGCTTGACACTGTCAGGGCTATTCCACCGTGGGAGGCAGTGCAGGCAAGATCAGGGCTTGACACTGTCAGGGCTATTCCACCGTGGGAGGCAGTGCAGGCAAGATCAGGGCTTGACACTGTACTCAGAGGCCGTCCTTTCTCTTGCAGGGCAAGCTGGCCCACAATTGCAGGCAGCAGCTACGGACCGGGGGAGGCTGTCCTGACCTGAAAGAGCTCAGCGACCTGGGCGTGTGGAGCGCATTATGGCAGGCCGGCTGATTGGCCCCGTCGCCAGTGGAGATGCCGACCCTGTTCTGGACAGCAATGGTAAGGTCATCACCTTTTTGACCTCTCTCTTTCCACTTGTGCCTCACACCAGCATCCTTTACCACTATCGAACCAATGCAGTGCATAGCAGCACTCATGCCTCCCTCGCTGCTGCCCTGTCCTCACTCTAAAGCAACTCTTGTGCCTCCCTGCTTTCAGATGCTGATTCGCCAGGTGAGGAGGTGGCCCCTCAAGCTGCCACTGTCAGTGATTCTGAATTCGAGGAGGAGGAAGAGGAAGCCGGCCCATCAGTGCCACCCTCAGCCGAGGCAGCCCATGGCCATGATGGGGACACGTCTTCCCTGGAGGGGAGCAGGGGGGAAGGGTCTGAGGAGAGTGAAGCTCCGGGGCCCAGCAGGCTGCAGCAACGCGAGTGGGGTAGGGAAGCTCGGCGGCCTTCTCCCCGGAGGGTGAGTGCGGCCTCCAGTCCTGCTACGGTGAGCGCAAAGGAGGTGTGGCTCCTTGGTGAAATGGGCGCCCAGGCTGAGCGCAGGCACACTGAGCTCATGGCTGCAGTGGCAAGGATGCCTGACTCCATAGAGTCACTGGCAAGGAGTGTACAGGAATTCAGGGCAGCACAGGCAAGGAGTCTGCAGGACTTTGCGGCAGCACAGGCTAGGAGTCAGCAGGACTTCGCGGCAGCACAGGCGGCTTCCAGCCAAGTGCTCAGTTGTGCCGTGCAGTCACTGGCGGGTCTGATGCAGACACAGATCAGGGCCACACGGGCACTAACTGCTGCCACCCTCGCTGGATCGGCCAGGCATCGCCGGGGCCCTCGCCGCGCCGCAGCAGCCCTGCAGTCTGTGCTTCAGCAGATTGCTGCGCATGCTGCAGTGCTGGCCCGTGCGAGTGCCAGTGTATCAGCCGACCAGGGAGGGCCTGTGCTCTGTCAGGTTGGCAGCATTCCTGCTGCTAACACTGTCACTCCTCCACTGCAGCTGCCACCACCCGTAGGACAGACTGCTGCCGCCCAAGCAGAGTTGGGGCAGTCAGCAGCCGGGCCCTCCAGGCCCAGAGCTGGTCCAGGCCATCCCCCAAGGGCATCTGGCATCTCACCATCTGACCCTCAGCAGCCTTCCCCCAGCCTTGCTGCAGCCACTGGGGTCCCATTGAGGAGGAGCTGCAGGACGGGAAGGGGCCACTCGCGGAAGCGAGGCGGATCACCCTCGCAGGGGAAAAAGTAGAAGGTGTGGCCAAATGTTGTGTTTATATATGAAGGCCGAGAATGTTTGTTTTATATATGAATGCCGAGACTGTTGTGTTTGTTTTTATATGAAGGCCGAGGATCATGGTCATTTTTGTTTAACTGTTTTTTTCATTTTTTCAAGGTTGTGAGAGCCAGTTATGTCTCTGACTGTTTTTTGGGGGGTTTATCTGAATTAGTTTGTCATGCGGGAAGGCCACAGAGTTTGCACAATAAAAAATTGTCTTTATTCACATTGTCCATGTTTGCACTTTGAACTATTTGTTGCCTTGACCGGCTGAGGGCTTGCGGAGCAGCTCCATTCATGTTCTTTCATTGACACAAGCCATTCCCTGAGAGGGGGCCTAGAACCGAGTTGCAAAAAGCCGCCGACGGACGGCCCTTGCATGTTGTGCCTCCCTCCCGTCTTGGTGCGCCTCCTCCTCCTCCTCCTCCTCCTCCTCCTCTGGTGCTCCTCCAATGTCTGCTGGCAGTGGCTGAGTCCTGAGGATAGCCAGGTTGTGCAGCATGCAGCACACTACAATGAAATGGGAGGCTCGCTCAGGCGAGTACTGTAGGGCTCCCCCGGAACGGTCCAGACAGCGGAACTGTTGCTTGAGCATGCCAATTGTGTGCTCAGTGATGTTCCTGGTAGCTTGATGGCTGTCATTGTATCGCTCTTCAGCAGGGGTGCTGGGCGTATGGAGCGGGGTCATCAGCCAGGTGCACAAAGGATAGCCCTTGTCCCCGAGAAGCCATCCTCGTGGGTGAGCCTGGGCTTCGAAAATGTCTGCCACAGAAGTCTGGCGCAGGATGAAGGCATCGTGGCTGCTGCCTGGAAAGCGGGCATTGACAGCTAGTATGAGCTGCCTGTGGTCACACACCAACTGGACGTTGAGCGAATGGTAGCCCTTCCAGTTGCGGTAATCCTCGGCATTCTCTAGAGGTGCCCACAAAGCTACATGCATGCAGTCAATGGCGCCCTGGACCATGGGGAAACCCGCTATTCTTCCAAATCCCATTGCACGCTCTTGCTGCTTGTCCAGGGTCATGGGGAAGGAGATGTACTGACGTCTCCTTCTGAAAAGGGCATTGGTCACCTGGCGGATGCAGCAATGTACCGCGAACTGGGAGATGTTGGCAATGTCCCCAGTAGCGGATTGGAAGGAGCCGGTGGCATAGAAGTTGAGAGCCACCGTCACCTTCACTGCCACCGACAGAGACGTCCTGCTCCTCAGCTGTGGCTGCAGATCTCTGCGAAGCAGGTGGCAGATCTCAGTGATCACTTCCCTTCCGAATCGCAGCCTCCGAACACACTGCTCCTCAGACATGTTCAGATATGAGAACTGCTGGCGGTATACCCTGGGTGGGTAAGGCCTCCTGTGCCGACGCCTGTTGGCCCTTCTCCGCCTGGCCATGATTGGCACTCTTTCACGGCGTCTCTGAGCCCTTTAAATGCCAGTAGCGGATTGGAAGGAGCCGGTGGCATAGAAGTTGAGAGCCACCGTCACCTTCACTGCCACCGACAGAGACGTCCTGCTCCTCAGCTGGGCCGAATGGCCTACTCCTGCTCCTTCTCCCCGTGTTTGCGTGGGTTTCCTCCGGGTGCTCTGGTTTCCTCCCGCAGTCCAAAAGATGTGCGGGTTAGGTTGATTGGCCATGATAAAAAATTGGCCCTTAGTGTTAGGGGGGATTAAATACGTGGGGTTACGGGGTTATGGGGATAGGGCTTGGGTGGGATGGCTGTCGGTGTAGGGACCGGGTGCTAGGGTTTGGATGATCAGCCATGATCTCGGTGAATGGCGGAGCAGGCTCGAAGGGCCGAATGGCCTACTCCTGCTCCTATCTTCTATGTTTCTATGTTTCTATGCAGAAAGCCAACGTTTCCACCCATTGCAGCCCCCATTATATGTGGCAACTCAAGGCTATGGCACTGAAAGTTAAATCCAAGTGCAAAGCTCTGGCCTGAAGCCAGAAGTACCTGTGCGAGCGCTGAGTCAAAGCAGAAAGCTCTCTCCCTTTGTCTCTCTCCAAATATCCGTCTCTCACACAGAAGGATTGGCACAAAATGGCTGCCACTTATAATGCAGGAGGAGTCCCCTTTAAATAGCGCCCCCCGCGCCCCGCAGCGACTGGGAACCGTTCCCCTCTACCAGTTGCTGGGGGCACCAGGCGCACAGAAGGGGGGCGCCACTGAAGTTCTGGATCGGGGTGCACCAAGGGCGTTGCACCATGAAATGACGTCAGGATCTGCGCGCGCAGCTGAGCGGGCGCTGCGGTTTTGCGCCGCTGCTAAATCTTGACTGAAGTTCGCGAGAGGCGCTAGCCGTTTAGCGCCCCACTTCTCCTCCTCCTAAGGCGCTAGCGGCTGACGCTAACAACTGAATTTCTAGACCATAGAGTCTAATGAGAGGGAGGAACTGAAAGAAATCAGTATTTGTAGGGAAATGGTGTTGGGGAAATTGACGGGATTGAAGGCCGATAAATCCCCAGGGCCTGATAATCTACATCCTAGGGTACTTAAGGAAGTGGCCCTAGAAATAGTAGATGCATTGCTGGTCATCTTCCAAAATTCGATAGACTCTGGAACAGTTCCCATGGATTGGAGGGTAGCTAATGTAACCCCACTATTCAAAAAAAGGTGGTAAAGAGAAAACGGGGAATTATAGCCTGACATCGGTAGTGGGGAAAATGCTAGAGTCCATTATAAAAGATGTAATAGCAGAGCACTTGGAAAACAGTGACAGGATCGGACAAAGTCAACACGGATTTACAAAATGTAAATCGTGCTTGACTAATCTACTGGAATTTTTTGAGGATGTAACTGGTAAAATAGATAAGGGAGAACCAGTGGATGTGGTGTATTTGGACTTTCAGAAGGCTTTTGATAAGGTCCCGCATAAGAGATTAGCGTGTAAAGTTAAGGCACATGGGATTGGGGGCAAGGTGTTGACTTGGATAGAGAACTGGTTGGCAGACAGGAAGCAAAAAGTTGGAGTAAATAAGTCTTTTTCTGAGTGGCAGGCAGTGACTAGTGGGGTACCGCAGGGATAGGTGCTAGGACCCCAGCTATTCACAATATATATTAATGATCTAGACAAGGAAAAAGATGTAATATCTCGAAGTTTGCAGATGACTCAAAGCTGGGTGGGCGTGTGTGCTGTGAGGAGGATGCCGAGAAACTCCAGTATGATTTGGATAGGTTGGGTGATTGGGCAGATGCATGGCAGATGCAGTATAATGTGGATAAATGCGAGGTTATCCACTTTGGTGGCAAAAACAGGAAGGCAGATTATTATCTGAATGGCAATAGATTGAGAGAAGGGGAAGTGCAACGAGACCTGGGTGTCCTTGTGCACCAGTCGCTGAAGGTAAGCATGCAGGTGCAACAGGTGGTTAAGAAGGCAAATGGTATGTTGGCCTTCGTAGCGAGAGGGTTTGAGCACAGGAACAAGGATGTCTTGCTGCAGTTGTACAGGGCCTTGGTGAGACCACAGCTTGAGTATTGTGTGCAGTTTTGGTCGTGTAAGATTCGAAATTTTCAGGAATTCAATCACGCAACAAAACAGGGTTGATAAGACAGTTTATTGACCAAGAGAAAGCTTGTACAGAAAAACCTTTGATAAAAAGGGGCATACAAAATGGCCGCCGGACCTGGTGATCAGTTTCTGGGACCATTTGATTTCTGTTACTGCAAGCCAGACAGGCTTGTGGATTGAGGACAGTAAGCCCGCGAAAGCCAGTATCGGGAAACCGAAAATCAGGGAACTGAGCATACATATTAATTGGATTCTAAGTACAAGACAGTTTCAGGTAACAGGATGGGGCCCATCAAGAAATGGGCGGACAATTGAATGAACACTTAAACCCATTTACTGTACAAAGGAAAGACCGTTTAACAGCCATCAAGGGCAATCTCAGACCGATCAATATACGAACCGAGTTACGGTGACAAAGTAAAAGACATTATCGGCCCAGGAAGGCCAGTTAAGCTATCACCAGCTCCCGTTACAAGACAAAGCGCCCCTGCAGAGATTTCTGCCCGCCAAAAATATTACAAAGACTGGACTATGATTTGGCGGAAGATAAGACTGTCCCAAAAAGGTATAACTATGGATTGAAAAGTCCATCAGGACACTTCGCTTCTTCTACGATTCTACGCTTCGCTTCTTCTACGATTCTACGCTTCGCTTCTTCTACGATTCTACGCTTCGCTTCTTCTACGATTCTACGCTTCGCTTCGGGAACTCGCTTCTTCTACCTCGGCAGCTTCGGAATTCGACCAGGACGTTTTCAGGACGTGGTCGGTGTTCAGCCAGGCAAGGCTCGGTGACGACGGGAAGACGACGAGGGTGGCCCGGGTACTGGTGTCGGGAGATCATCGACGACCCAGGCTGAAGAAGAAGACACCCTCAGGAAAACCGACGAGCCAGGCCGGAGCGAGAAATAAAAGACACTCCGGGCCTAGCACTCCCGTGTCTCAACATCCCATTCTCAGCTTCCCAGGAATGGACTTTCCCATGCGCATCCAGTTCTTCAACAACTTTTAACGGATTCAGTCATGACGAGCGCTCATCGAGGCTGTGTCCGCTGCCTCATCGCCTGAGAGAGAGAAAAACAAGCTGCGCCAGAAGTTTCCAAATCCACGTGACGACGGAAAGCTGTGCCAAAGGGGCTGCGAACCCCCTCTTTTGTGAATCTGAAAGTGGTGAGCATGATTCCGAGTTCCTCAAGTCGAAACTTAGTCTAGGTCTAGGGGAGGGGGTAAGGGTAATCGTAATGTGTTTCCCCTTTTACGATGTGCCGTGTGTTCCCCATTTCCATAGAGTTAAGTTTATAGATATGTGTATGCTTGTAGTTACTTTAATCTGTGCTTATGACATGTATTTCTTAATGCTGCAAACTGTTTAATAATAAAAGCATCCATTTTGTGCTATTCAACCTGGTCTATTGAGTCTTTCTCTGCACTACAGTTCCCTGCACCTAAGTCCAAGGTCTAGAACCGTAGGGGAGAGTGGGTCGAACCACTCAAGGGTAATTATTGCACGAAGCCTGGTAGGAGACCAGAACGAGCAAGAGAAACCCCCTACAGAGATGGCGACCGCGGCAGGACCTTGGCAGCAGGAATGTAGCGTGTTAGATCAAGGTTTGAATAAGCGAAATGTGATGGATGAGAGAATAGCGGATTATGTTTTTGGGAAGGTAAACCTTACAACACAGTGGATATCTGACCTATTGAGAGATAGGCGCCTGCTAGACGCAGCCATCAAGTGGACAGAAAGTAAAGAGCATAAGAAATCGGTAGGAAAGGCGGTCTGGCTGATGTGTTACAAGAAGCAAGTCCAGCTTTTGGACCAGGTCGTTGTGGCACAGACAGCCCAGATCAAAGGGCTGCTTACAGAAGTAGAGGAAAAGGTTGCGGGAGGTCAGAAACTGATTCAATCGCTTAACGCGCTGAATCAGGAGCGCCAATCCGCAACCCACCGCCATGAGACCCGGATAGAGTATTTGGAACGTCAGGTCATTGAGGCCAAGGCCAGTGAAGGTAGAATGAAAGAGAGGTGTTTCCGCCTAGCTAAGCAGATAGCGACACAGGAGGAAAGAATCTTGGGGGCCAGGGCAGCTTATAAGATGGCCATGGAGGATAGGTCTGAGAACGCCGATCATAGCGCTTGTCACCGGGAGCTAGAGGACCTGAGAATGGCCCTAGCGAAGGCAACCGGCTTGGTGTGTCTCATAAACCCGCCAGCGAGCCAGTTACTGTTAGCCAAGGAATCCAAAAGACCGATTCCACCAGAGACAGTTAGGGTACCAACCCCCGAGCCCTCAGCACCTCCCGCCTATACTGAGTCTTGGACTCCGGGGAAGGAAACGGAGAAGTCAGACACAGGGGTTCTTGAGGTAGAGCAACACCAGGTAGTAGGGTCGGGACCGGCGCCGATGTGTCCCACGCGACACCAGAGGCTCGGTCCGAACGAAGATGATGGCGCGGATGGACCCCTTGTGAATCAGATCATAATGCCCCATAGCGCATGACAGCTAAGGGAAATGATAAGTCACATCCCAAAACTCTCCGAGTCAGGAGATCCCTCAGTGCATTTTCGGGACGTGGAGCAGACCGCAGCAGTTAACGACTGCGACGGGGCCGAACTGTCCAAAATGCTGCTGTTCTCCCTGGACAGCTCGCTCCTCCAATGTCTCCCTGACGAGAGCAAAAGAGGGCGAAAGACGCACGAGGAGATACGGAATGAGATCCTGGAGATTATAGGGGAGAGTGACGGAACTCCGTTCCTCCGATTGGAAAGGACGGTACAGCTAGAGGGAGAACCCCCATCGGTTTTCGCCGGAAGGTTGTGGCCAGTGTACCGGCGCAGCTGCCCGGGCGGGCCGGACCGGAACGCGCTAAATGATGACCAAAGGGCTCATTGGCTCCGGTGTCTGGTCGCCAATTGCTTGCCGCCGGTGAGGGAGCAGGCCAAGGCATGGTTTGACCCCACTAACCCCCGCTCCACGGAGGACGTAGTACTTGATCAGCTCACGATAAGTTACAGGAACAACAAGAGTAGGGATGTGCCTTCCTCAAAGGGAAAGGTGCATGAGGCAAGGCCTGCAGCTCCTGCTAAAAAGGAATGGCATCAGGAGGGGAATCGCCCTCCCCAAGCCAAGAGCAGTTGTTACGGGTGTGGAAAAGAGGGTCATTGGCGCCGGGACTGTAAAAATCCCTGGAAGGATTTGAAGGGAAAAACGTCCCCAGCCCCGGCACCAGGCGGCCCTGTTCCTGGGACTAGGGACAGGGTCACTGGCAAGGCTTGGAAGCTAAGCAGAGCCAGGCCTGGTTAGTACCTGGAGGGGTGACCATCAGGGTAAGACCAGGTGCAGAAGGTCACGGAAGGAGCCCCGAGGAGGGGCGGTTGGTGAGAAGGTCACGGAAGGAGCCCCGGGAGGGGCGGCTGGTGAGCAGGCCCGGGCGTTGGGCTGAAGATTGTCGGACAGGAGGAATGGTGGAAATGGAATGGCGGCGCGCACAGACGCAGCGGCTTTGCTTCTCCCAGGACGGTGCTATTTACGTTTAATGTTAATGTTATTTGTACTGGACTCATGGGAGCTTGCAAGATCACATTTCGTTGTTCATGTACTTTGTACAATGACAATAAAGTTGAATTATTATTAGGAGATGGTGCGGTTGTGGATCCCGCTGCGATTGAGTCAATCATACAGACAATGCGGTCTCTGATGACCTCGCAGGGGAAAATAGCTGTCACCACCGGCCTTGCTGCTCCCGAAACTCCGATCACTGTACCCAAGTGACTAGAGTCGGCGCAGCCCGTCTACCTGTGTCCGCTCCGCTATGATGCATGGAGATGACCCCTCGTAGAGATGGAGGTGAAGGAAACTTATCTGTTGGACACGGGAGCATCGTGCACCATAATCCACGCAGATAACCCTACCACCTCGCCCCTGTCCACCGGGGTCCCATATCGTCTGTTGGGCTTCACAGGCGAAGAACAGGCTGGTGCACATTCCCTTCCCCTCTCCCTTCGTTTAGGGCCACTCCACACCACGTGGAAGTGCATCCTGATGAAGTGGGAAGAGGGAGGTGGAACGGGAGTCCTGGGGTCTGATTTCTTGGTAGCCCACGTGATCCACGTGGACCTGAGAAACCATTGTCTCTGGGGAGAGGGTGCAAGTGTGAGGGAGATAGAAGGTGTTAAGGAAACCCCTACGAAGGCGCGGGTTGGTCGGCAAGAAGTAAAATTCTTGGGTCTAACCCTATGCGCTGGCGAGAGAACCGTAGACCAGGAGGATGAGCCGGAATTGGCGCAAAATCCGCCGGTCTGCGCCACTCGTACAGTAGAAGTGTCCTGACACAAAAGGTGGTTTAGCATGAGGCGATGCAAACTGTTTAAGTCGGGTGCACAAGGGCCAACAACAGTGGCCAGGTCTGAGGACAAAAATCCTCAGCCTGCGACAGAGTCACAGACCACACAGGCTGGAACAGTGGCCTGCGTGAAGGGAGGAGTCATCCCATTGGAGTGGGAGGTCTCCCCTCTGATTTGGGATTCGGACGAGGAGGAGCCCGAACGGCTCAGCCCCGCCCTTGACCCGATCACGGAGGAGGATGAGTCAGAGGACAAAGATCCCACCCTCGACTCAAGCTTAGGGGAGGTAGGGATTGGGGGCGGAGACTCACTACCTGTAGGGACAGGTGAGGTGGAGTCGGACGCCACAGATTCCGGCCCCGGGGGGCGGAGCCTGAGGGAAGGGAGCCGGAGCCGGCAGCTGTGGTGGGACCACAGGCTGTGACGGTGAAAGTCCCAACCCCCGGTCCGTCAGCCCTGGGAGCCTCACCCAAGGCAACCCCTCGTAGGTCGACTCGAACGCCCCAGCCCAGAAAGCAATGGCCAAATTCTCCCTATCTTCCCCAACCTCGGTCCAGACCAGCCCAAGAAAGGCACGATTCCCGTTCAGCAGTGACAGGCTGCGGGGGATCAAAGCCGAAGGTCAGTGCAGCCCCACCACAGGAGGCGGCACACTGCAGCCCTCACAGGAATTAGGTAGGCCGCCCGAAGGAGGGCGGCGCTGTACATAGGTGTTAGGTAATGATAAGTTAAGTTAGGTAATTGTAATGATAGTTTAAGGTGTGTAAAGTTTAAGATGATGGGGATGTTTAAAAGGTAGTTTTCGGAGTCTGCCCAGAATGTGTGGTTGTTTGGAAGCGGGGTCAGGGGACCCGCGCGTCCGTTTAATTAAGCCAGCACCTATTGGGAGCCTGGCTACATCATCTTATCGATTACAGAAACCAGAGATATGATGGAGAGGATTCTCGTGATACAAGCGGCGATCGGGTGCGGGCTGGCCTACCGGGGCCGCACCAAGGACGTCATCGTGTTCGGATGTTCCGGGGACACAGCCCCCATCACGACGGATGGGACGGGGAAGCGAGAGGTTGAGGAAACCGCCACATACTTCCACCAAGGGAGATGGCCAGGTTGGCTGGGAACGAATTCTACGGAATACTCCAGCAATTTCGGTTTCGCCTACCAAGAGACTTCGTTAATGTGCCCTCGGGTGAGGATCCTTGCACCCAGAGTCAGCGTTACCGTGGGAAATGTTAAGTCTGTGTGTCCCAGTTAAGCTTATTATAAATCACTGGACACAGACCACAAGAATAACTTTAACAGGTCTTTACTATTCGAAGGTCAGGGCTGAACTGCCCAGCAAATCCCTACATAACACCACCGGTATTACAGTATACAGCAGCCAAGAGAAAGTAGTACATCTCTTAAGGTAGTTCTCTTAAGGTGGAACAGGTTACATACACCACAATCCTCCCTTTTTAGCTTAACAGTTATATCCCCATTTAACATAACATAATAACATATATATATACAACTTCATGCAAAACAGTTCAAAGATTCAGTCTCTGAGGAGGCCTCCTGATTCGAGTTGGATAATGCCTTTCAGAGGTCTCTGATTCTCGTTGCTGGGGTGACTCATCTAGTTGGTCTCTTATGGATTGGACATCATCATCAGGTACATTCACTTCTGAGGTAGATGCTTCAGGTTCACTAACTTCTTCCACGGTTGTCTCTGCCGTAACCATGGGTTCGACCCTTGTTCTCGATTCTACCAGTTGGTCAGCATGACGCCGTATTACATTTTCACCAATATCTACCGTGTACATCAGGGGTCCTTGTCTGGCCCGAATTGTTCCAGATTGCCATTTCTCGTTTTTATAGTCCCGGGCTAACACTGGTTGTCCTATTTTGAAACTCCAAGTGGTCTTGTTATTTATATGCTGGAACTGTTTGTTTTCAACTTCCCTCCGCACATTTGGTTTTAACAAGTCCAACCTGGACCGCTGTGGTAAACCACTGTTGTTAGTATTGTTGTTCACTGTTAGTACTGTTGTTCACTCTTGCATATTGTTGTACTTGTCTGTGCATGCCTCAGCTGACTCCGCCCCTGGCTCCACCCTCATGGCTGGGTATAAAGGTCGCTGCTCAGAAGCCTCCAGCCCTTTTGGATACCAGGCAACCACAAGAGGCATGCTCTGTTCTTTGGTAATAAAAGCCTGTTTATTACTTTCTCAATCTCCAGTCTTTTGTAGCAATTGATAGTGCATCAATTTTATTACCAAAGTTAAATGTTGGCTGCGGATGCTGATCAACCGATGGCGCAAAACGCTGAGCAGCAGGCGCTGCTGCGAGCCCTCAGACCAACATGCCTGGACCTAGACCCCCAAGAAGCGGGTTCGTCGACTAAATTCGCACAATGGCTGCGTTGCTTTGAGGCGTATCTGGAAGCCTCGACCGTGACTCTTGATGAAAATAAACTGAAAATCCTGGCCTCGAAGGTGAGCCACCAAGTCTATACTTTAATCCAAGATGCGACGACCTACGCGGCGGCTATCGACCTACTGAAAGGGCAGTATGCACGCCCGGTTAACACGGTCTATGCCAGGCACCTTTTAAGATCTCGCAGACAGCAGCCCGGGGAATCGGTGGAAGCCTTCCTACGGGCACTGCGGGTACTCGGACGCGGCTGCGACTGCAAGGAAGTATCGGCCGCGGCACATGCGGAGGGATTGATACGAGACGCTTTCGTTGCGGGTCTAAGGTCCGGCTACTCCCGGCAGAGGCTGCTGGAGAAGGGTGAAATAGACCTGACAAAGGCAGTGTCCCTCGCGCTCTCGCTCGACGCGGCCCACAGAAATATGGACGCTTTCTCCCCTCATCGCCCCGCGCCGTGGACGCCGCAATCTTGGGCCATGGGACCGCCACCTCCGACTGCTGCAGCGATGTCCAAGGCACAAAAATGCTATTTTTGTGGCCAAGCTAAACACCCTAGAGCACGCTGCCCCGCGAAGAATGCTACCTGCTCCGGCTGCGGGAAGAAAGGTCACTACGTTAGCGCCTGCAAAGGGAAGACCGCTAACGCCAGCAGCGCTGCGTGCGAACCGTGGGCGCAGCCATCTTGTCCGCCATCTTGGGCTCCCCCAGCCGCGTGGGGATCGGGACCGTGGGCGCCGCCATTTTGTCCGCCATCTTGGACGCCTCCGACTTCAACCACGGGGGAGCCGGACTCAACCACCGCCTCATCTGACGACCACATCGACTCGCTCGACCATACGCTGGCCTCCGTGACGCTGGACCAATCTCTCCCTCATCAACTGTCCAGGTCCATGATGGATATTACGGTAAACGGCCGCGCCACTACCTGCCTTTTTGACAGCGGGAGCACGGAGAGCTTTATCCACCCCGACACGGTGCGCAGTTACTCTCTCCCGGTCCTGCCGACGCGCCATCGGATCTCTTTGGCTTCCAAAGCCCAGTCAGCGGACGTCGGTGGCTACTGTGTAGTGACCCTTTCAGTAAGGGGCACAGAATACAAAAATTTTAAACTTCTGGTCCTGCCCCATCTCTGCGCTGCCGTTCTACTGGGGTTGGATTTTCAGTGCCACCTTAAGAGTGTCACATTAGCGTATGACGGACCCCTCCCCCCACTCACAGTCTGCAGCCAGCAGCTTTTAAATCGCCCGCCGTGCACCATTTGCAGCCTCTCCACCCTTAAAGTCCCCCCCCCCTCCTTGTTCGCTAACCTCACCCGCGACTGTAAGCCCATCGCTACCAAAAGCAGGCGTTACAGTGTTGGGGATAGGAGCTTCATTAAATCCGAGGTAGCGAGACTCCTGAAGGAAGGGATTATTGAAAGGAGCACCAGCCCATGGCGAGCACAAGTGGTGGTAGTGAAGACTGGCGAAAAACAGCGCCTAGTTATTGACTACAGCCAGACGATCAATCGCTACACCCAACTAGATGCATACCCACTCCCCCGCATATCTGACATGGTCAATCAGATAGCACAATACCGGGTGTTCTCGACGATTGATCTGAAGTCGGCATACCACCAGCTCCCCATCAGGGCTGAGGACCGCCAGTACACAGCTTTTGAAGCTGACGGTCGGCTCTATCACTTTCTCAGAGTTCCCTTCGGCGTCACCAACGGAGTTTCTGTCTTCCAACGGGAGATGGACCGGATGGTTGACCAGAACGCGCTCCAGGCCACTTTCCCATATCTAGACAACGTCACCATCTGCGGCCACGACCAGCAGGACCACGACGTTAATCTAGAGAAATTCCTCCGGACGGCCCAGCGGCTGAATCTCACATACAACAAAGACAAATGTATGTTTCGTACTACGCGCCTCGCTATTCTTGGCTGCGTAGTGGAGAACGGAGTCATCGGCCCAGACCCCGATAGAATGCGCCCCCTTATGGAGCTCCCCCTCCCCCACTGCCAGAAAGCACTGAAGAGATGCCTGGGGTTTTTCTCTTACTATGCTCAGTGGGTGCCCAACTATGCGGATAAAGCCCGACCCCTCATCAAGTCCGCCTCCTTCCCCCTGACAGCAGAGGCCTGTGCAGCCTTCACTCTCATAAAAGGAGACATTGCGAAGGCCACAATGCACGCTGTGGATGAGTCCCTTCCTTTTCAAGTGGAGAGCGACGCATCCGACTTTGCCCTAGCTGCAACCCTTAACCAGGCGGGGAGACCCGTGGCCTTTTTCTCAAGGACCCTCCAGGGCCCCGAGATTCGACACTCCTCTGTCGAAAAGGAGGCCCAGGCCATTGTGGAAGCCGTGCGACATTGGCGGCATTACCTGGCCGGAAAACGATTTACCCTGCTCACTGACCAGCGTTCAGTGGCTTTTATGTTTCATAATAAGCAGCGGGGCAAAATCAAGAATGACAAGATCTTAAGGTGGAGAATCGAACTCTCCACCTACAATTACGATATCTTGTACCGGCCCGGGAAACTCAATGAGCCCCCAGATGCCCTATCACGTGGTACGTGCGCCAACGCGCAGGTTGATAGGCTACAGACCCTCCACAATGACCTCTGCCACCCGGGGGTCACCAGGTTCTTCCATTTTATCAAATCCCGTAACCTGCCCTACTCCATCGAGGAGGTCAGGACCATGACCAGGAACTGCCAGATCTGTGCCGAGTGCAAGCCGCATTTTTATAGGCCAGACAGAGCGAGCCTGATCAAAGCCACGCGCCCCTTCGAGCGGCTGAGCATCGATTTTAAAGGGCCCCTCCCCTCCTCTGACCGCAATGTGTACTTCCTCAATATAATTGATGAGTACTCCCGTTTCCCGTTTGCCATCCCTTGCTCGGACATGACCAGTACCACGGTCATTAAATGTCTGAATGACCTCTTCGCCTTGTTCGGTTTCCCTAGCTATATCCATAGCGACAGGGGCTCATCTTTTATGAGCGACGAACTTCGGCAGTACCTGCTCGCGAGAGGCATTGCTACAAGCAGGACCACCAGCTACAACCCCCGGGGTAACGGCCAGGTGGAAAGGGAGAATGCGACAGTCTGGAAGGCAGTCCTTTTAAACTTAAAATCTAAGGGCCTTCCGACCTCCCGCTGGCAGGAGGTCCTCCCTGCGGCGCTCCATTCCATTCGGTCGCTGCTCTGTACACCCACCAATGCCACTCCTCACGAGAGAATGTTCTCCTTCCCCAGGAAGTCCACGTCGGGGATTTCGCTACCAACATGGCTGACTTCTCCAGGTCCCGTCCTACTGCGGAAGCACGTGAGGACCCATAAGGCGGACCCCCTGGTCGAGAGGGTGAGCCTCCTCCACGCCAACCCGCAGTATGCTTACGTGGTGTACCCGGACGGGCGGGAGGACACAGTCTCCATTCGAGACCTCGCACCTGCAGGTGCTCCTGAAACACCCTCTTCGCCACCCACCGCTACTCCTGCCTACCCCCAGGACACAGTCCCCGCACGAGACCTCGCACCTTCGGGTGCCTCTGAGAGACCACCATTGCTACCTCCCATTACCCATGCTCTGACCCCTGTAGACGGCATGCAGCAGCCCCAGGGTCCGCCACCTGCTACACCTCCTCTGAACGAGACACCGGGTTCACCATTGGATGCTGCACCATCACCGCCGCTGCTGCGACGCTCAGGACGGCTTACAAGGCCTCCTGATAGACTTCAGTACACGAATTTTTAGTGCACTTCACCCCGCCGGACTCAATTCTAAACAAGGGGTGAATGTGGTAAACCACTGTTGTTAGTATTGTTGTTCACTGTTAGTACTGTTGTTCACTCTTGCATATTGTTGTACTTGTCTGTGCATGCCTCAGCTGACTCCGCCCCTGGCTCCACCCTCATGGCTGGGTATAAAGGTCGCTGCTCAGAAGCCTCCAGCCCTTTTGGATACCAGGCAACCACAAGAGGCATGCTCTGTTCTTTGGTAATAAAAGCCTGTTTATTACTTTCTCAATCTCCAGTCTTTTGTAGCAATTGATAGTGCATCAACCGCAACCTCCTGTTATAGAACATCATGGCAGGACTTTGGTTTGTCACTGCATGAGTGGCGTTTCGATATGCCAGTAGGAATTTGTCCACCTTGTGTTGTAGTGGAATCTGATCTTCGCTCATGGCCTTTATTGCTTTTTTGAACGTTTGTACAAATCTCTCGGCCAACCCGTTTGTAGCCGGATGATATGGGGCAGAGGTATAATGTTTCACCCCATTCTTCTTCATGAATCTCTGGAATTCTTCTGACACGAACTGCGGTCCGTTGTCTGAACATATTTGTTCTGGCAATCCATTTCTTGCAAATATCGTTCTTAGCACCGCGATCGTCTTTTCCGAGGTAGTGGTAGTCATCTTAATCACTTCTGGCCATTTAGAATGTGCGTCCACTGCAATTAAAAACATGGAGTCCATGAATGGACCAGCAAAGTCAATATGTACACGTTGCCATGGGGTTGAAGGCCATTCCCATGGATGCAGCGGTGCAATCGGAGGTGCATTCTGCACTTTTTGCACCCTGAGCAGCTTTTCGTCAGCTCCTCTATCTGTTGGTCGATACCCGGCCACCACACATAAGCCCTAGCAAGGCTTTTCATCTTGACTCCCCCCAGATGACCTTCATGCAGTTCCTTTAGAACTCTCTCTCTTAACTTAGGAGGAATAATCACCCTTGTTCCATACATCAATGTTCCTTGACAGACGGACAGCTGGTCTCGTCTTGCTGAGAATGCCGGTAACAGTGGATCACCATGTGCTGGCCATCCCTTCACTGTCACTTCGTAGACCCGGGACAGTGTCGGGTCGTTCCTGGTTTCTCTTTCAATACTTGCATTGGTGACTGGTAAACATTCGATGATGGTCGAGTGAAATAACTCAACAGGGTCAACCGTCGGTGCCTCCTCCTCTGTAGGTGGTGGCAGGCGCGACAGCCCATCAGCATTACCATGCTGCTTTGTACCTTTGAATTCAATTTGATATTGATGTGCCCCTAGGAAAAGGGACCATCTCTGGAGTCTCTGTGCTGTCATCACCGAAACACCCTTCTTAGGGTTAAAAATGGATACCAACGGCTGGTGGTCTGTCAGAAGCGTAAACCTTTGGCCCTGCAGATAATGATTAAACTTCTTTACTCCCCACACAAGGCTGAGAGCCTCCCTATCTATCTGAGCATAGTTGCGCTCAGCGGAGGTCAATGATCTGGATGCGAACGCGACTGGCCTCTCCAGGCCATTTGGCAACTTGTGTGAGAGTACTGCCCCAATACCATATGGAGAAGCATCACAAGCCAAACGAATAGGCAGCGTTGGGTTGAAGTGAGCCAACACTTCCTCTGAGGTGATCAATGCCTTGCTTTTGCGAAAGGCCCTCTTACAGTCCTCGCTCCACTTCCATGGTACTCCCTTCTGCAAAAGAGCGTTCAGCGGGTGCAGCACCGTGGATAGATTTGGCAGAAACTTATGGTAATAGTTAATCAACCCTAGGAACGACCTCAACTGGGATACATTATCCGGAGCGGGAGCCTTCACAACAGCTTCGATCTTGTCAGGAGACTTATGAAGCCCCTCCTGGTCAATGACATGGCCACAGTACGAGATCCGCTTCTGAAAGAACTCACATTTCTGGCGATGAACTCGAAGTCCATATTCTTTCAATCTGGTGAGCATCAGTTCCAAATTTGCAAGGTGTTCCTCGTCATCATCTCCTGTAATCAAAATATCGCCCAGGTAACATTGTGTGCCTGGAATTCCCTGTAATACCTGCTCCATGGCCCTCTGCCAAATTGCTGGAGCCGATGCCACTCCAAAAACCAGTCTATTATACCGGTACAAGCCTCTATGCGTGTTGATCGTGAGATACTGGCGTGACTCTTCCTCAACTTCCATCTGTAAGTACGCCTGCGCCAGGTCTATCTTGGTGAAGTGTTTCCCGCCAGACAACGAAGCGAAGATATCCTCAATCCGCGGAAGCGGATACTGCACCGTGTGAAGCATCGGATTAACAGTGATCTTGAAATCTCCACAGATGCGAACCTTCCCCGGTTCCCCCGGCTTGTTGCTCGATGAACGCTTCATGACGGGAACAATGGGCGTGGCCCACTCACTCCAGTCTACCTTAGACAGTACTCCTGAACGTTATCGCATAAGGTACCGGTCTGGCTTTGAAAAATTTCGGGTTTGCATGTTCTTCAACCTTGATGTTTGCCATAATTCCTCTCAGTGTTCCCAGTCCCTGTTGGAACACCTCTTTAGCATCGTCCAATATTCTGGACAATCGTTTAGGTTTGACATCTTTTTTACCGGAATCTACCGTTAGTGCTTTTAAGGAATGCCAGTCCATATTTATTTTCCTAATCCACTCCCGTCCCAGTAGTGGTGGACCTCCCTCAGGTAGCACATATAAGTCCATTCCTCGGCTTTCTTTGCCCTTGTGGACCACCTTTACCTCTATCTTCCCGATGGGGTATACTCTTTGCCCCGTGTATGTTTTCAATACAATCTCCGTATCCCATAGGGGAATATGTGGGAATAACCTTTTGTAATCTTGCTTATTCATGACCGTCAATGCCGATCCAGTGTCCAATTCCATCTTCACTTGGACTCCTGCTATTTGAAGTGTGACCCAAATTGTTTGGAGGTCTGCTTCCTTACCAACATTGTGTACTCTTAGACTACCCAGTTCATTACTGCTGGAGTCTGAATCTGACTTCTGTTCGTTCGAACTGTTCTCTGTCACCTTGTGTACCTTTCTGTACTTTTCCTGCGGTGACTTTTTGTTGCTGGTCTTCTTTCCTGACCGGCATACTTTAGCTATGTGACCAAGCCTGCCACATTTCCTGCATTCCTGATTTTTGAACCAGCACTGGTTCTGATCGTGCGTTGTCTTTCCACAACGATAACATTTTACTGTACCCAAGACCATTTGATTGGTGCTGAGTTCCAGTGACCGTAGCTGCATTTCCGCCGTGCCTCTCGCTGCGGCTTCGTGCGATGCTGCAATAGTGACAGCTTTATCAAGCGTAAGATCATTCTCCTCAAGCAGTCGCTTTTGTGTTCCTTCTTTTAACAATCCACACACAAATTTATCTCTCAGCGCATCTGCTAGTCCTGTTCCAAACTGACAGTGCTTTGATAGCTTACGCAGTTCAATTAAAAATTCAGCGTTGCTTTCGTCTTTCAGCTGCGTTCTTCTATAAAATTTAAATCGTTCCGCTAGCATCAGCGGCGTGGGGTTTAAATGATTTTTCAGGACAGTAACAATATTCGCGAAAGTCTGATCGCCGGTTTATTTGGTGATAGAAGGTGCTTCAATAGCCCGTATGTCTTCGCACCCATTGAGCTTAATAAGGTTAGTGCTTTCTCATCATCTGGTACCTTATTTGCTTTACAATAAACTTCCATGCGTTCTACATACGTGGTCGAAACTTCGATATTGCTATCAAAGGTATTAATGTTCCCATGTTTAGGCATCCTTGCAAGTTTTTTAAATTTTTCTTTTTCTCAAAATGGCGGCTTCCCGCGCTTGGCGGTCTTTCCCGCGCTCGTCTTCTTCCCCCGCCGACTACAATGGCGGATTCCCGCGTTTGCCTTCTTCCCCCGCTGGCTGCAATGGTGATTGCCGTGCTGCTGCCATTCTCGCCTCCCCAGCGGTTCTCAATTCCCCGACGCTGCTTTGCCTCGCAGCCCCTTTACACCGGCTGCGTTTGAGTTCTCCGCGGCTCTCGTGCCTTAAGCTGCCCCAGTCGCTGCGCCTCTCGGCCTCGATTGCAGCCCGGCCCTTTTTACCGGCCGTGGTCGAGTTCTCCGCCCTTTTTCCTCCGTTTTCCCTCCCCCACTCCACAGTCAACGCGGCCGACTTTCTGCTCGTGTCGCTGATCGGCTTACCCACCACCGTGGTAGAAGGGATGATCACTGCCTGTCGCTGATGGAGGGCTTCGTGGTCAGAATTTTTCTTTTTAACCCGGGTTCTCGATGCCTCCCGTGCGATGGTGCTCAGCAGGATGATGAGGGCGGATGCCTCTTCTCGACGCCCGTTCTGAGGACGAAGCTGCCTTGGATGTAAAACTGCCGCAGGGTAAGATCGGACTCGTCGCCACTGTTGAGTCTGTGTGTCCCAGTTATGCTTATTATAAATCACTGGACACAGACCACAAGAATAACTTTAACAGGTCTTTACTATTCGGAGGTCAGGGCTGAACTGCCCAGCAAATCCCTACACAACACTTATATACCGGTGTGGTCACCACCGGTATTACAGTATACAGCAGCCAAGAGAAAGTAGTACATCTCTTAAGGTAGTTCTCTTAAGGTGGAACAGGTTACATACACCACAGGAAAGAGGATCTGTTTGGTGTGTCATGGGAACGTACCGTTAAGTAGATGCTGGTGGTTACGAAAGCTGGGGAAGGACATGAAGAACTCTACCATCGAGTGGGAACGACTGGGTAACAATACCCATCGGACAATTACGGGGACTCACGGACAATTACATTAAGATTCGAAATTTTCAGGAATTCAATCATGCAACAAAACAGGGTTGATAAGACAGTTTATTGACCAAGAGAAAGCTTGTACAGAAAAACCTTTGATAAAAAGGGGCATACAAAATGGCCGCCGGACCTCGTGATCAGTTTCTGGGACCATTTGATTTCTGTTACTGCAAGCCAGGCAGGCTTGTGGATTGAGGACAGTAAGCCCGCGAAAGCCAGTATCGGGAAACCGAAACTCAGGGAACTGAGCATACATATTAATTGGATTCTAAGTACAAGACAGTTTCAGGTAACAGGATGGGGCCCATCAAGAAATGGGCGGACAATTGAATGAACACTTAAACCCATTTACTGTACAAAGGAAAGACCGTTTAACAGCCATCAAGGGCAATCTCCAGACTGATCAATATGCGAACCGAGTTATGGTGACAAAGTAAAAGACATTATCGGCCAGGAAGGCCAGTTTAAGTTATCACCAGCTCCCGTTACAAGACAAAGCGCCCCTGCAGAGATTTCTGCCCGCCAAAAATATTACAAAGACTGGACTATGATTTGGCGGGAGATAAGACTGTCCCAAAAAGGTATAACTGTGGATTGAAAAGTCCATCAGGACGCTTCGCTTCTTCTACGATTCTACGCTTCGCTTCTTCTACGATTCTACGCTTCGCTTCTTCTACGATTCTACGCTTCGCTTCTTCTACGATTCTACGCTTCGCTTCGGGAACTCGCTTCTTCTACCTCGGCAGCTTCGGAATTCGACCAGGACGTTTTCAGGACGTGGTCGGTGTTCAGCCAGGCAAGGCTCGGTGACGACGGGAAGACGACGAGGGTGGCCCGGGTACTGGTGTCGGGAGATCATCGACGACCCAGGCTGAAGAAGAAGACACCCTCAGGAAAACCGACGAGCCAGGCCGGAGCGAGAAATAAAAGACACTCCGGGCCTAGCACTCCCGTGTCTCAACATCCCATTCTCAGCTTCCCAGGAATGGACTTTCCCATGCGCATCCAGTTCTTCAACAACTTTTAACGGATTCAGTCATGACGAGCGCTCATCGAGGCTGTGTCCGCTGCCTCATCGCCTGAGAGAGAGAAAAACAAGCTGCGCCAGAAGTTTCCAAATCCACGTGACGACGGAAAGCTGTGCCAAAGGGGCTGCGAACCCCCTCTTTTGCGAATCTGAAAGTGGTGAGCATGATTCCGAGTTCCTCAAGTCGAAACTTAGTCTAGGTCTAGAGGAGGGGGTAAGGGTAATCGTAATGTGTTTCCCCTTTTACGATGTGCCGTGTGTTCCCATTTCCATAGAGTTAAGTTTATAGATATGTGTATGCTTGTAGTTACATTAATCTGTGCTTATGACATGTATTTCTTAAAGCTGCAAACTGTTTAATAATAAAAGCATCCATTTCGTGCTATTCAACCTGGTCTATTGAGTTTTTCTCTGCACTACAGTTCTCTGCATCTAAGTCCAAGGTCTAGAACCGTAGGGGAGAGTGGGTCGAACCACTCAAGGGTAATTATTGCACGAAGCCTGGTAGGAGACCAGAAAGAGCAAGAGAAACCCCCTACAGTCGCCTTATCTGAGGAAGGATGTTCTTGCCATGGAGGGAGTGCAGCGAAGATTCACCAGACTGATACCTGGGATGGCAGGAATGACGTATGAGGAGAGATTGGGTCGATTGGGCTTATACTCGCTGGAGTTTAGAAGAATGAGAGGGGATCTCATTGAAACTTATAAAATTCTAACAGGACTGGACAGACTAGATGCAGGAAGGATGTTCCCGATGGTCGGGGAGTCCAGAACCAGGGGTCACAGTCTAAGGATAAGGGGTAAGCCATTTAGGACAGAGATGAGGAGGAATTTCTTCACCCAAAGAGTGGTGAATCTATGGAATTCTCTACCACAGAAGGCAGTTGAGGCCAATTCATTAAATATATTCAAGAAGGAGTTGGATATATTTCTTAAGGCTAAGGGGATCAAGGGATATGGGGAGAAGGCAGGGACAGGGTACTGAATTTGGATGATCAGCTATGATCTCATTGAATGGCGGAGCAGGCTCGAGGGGCCGAATGGCCTACTCCTGCTCCTATCTTCTATGTTTCTATGTATGTGTGTGTGTGTTTGAGAGTGTGTGTGTGCGAGTGTGTGAGTGTGTTTGAGAGTGTGTGTGTGAGTGTGTGTGTGAGTGTGTTTGAGTAAGTGTGTGTGTGTGAGTGTGTTTGAGAGAGTGTGTGTGAGTTTGTTTGAGAGAGTGTGTGTGTGTGAGTGTGTTTGAGAGCGTGTGTGTGTGTGAGTGTGTTTGAGAGTGTGTGTGTGTGTGAGTGTGTTTGAGAGTGTGAGTGTGTGTGATTGTGTTCGAGAGTGTGTGAGTATGTGTGTGTGTGTGTGATTGTGTTTGAGAGTTTGTGAGTGTGTGTGTGTGAATATGTTTGAGAGTGTGTGTGTGTGTGTGTGATTGTGTTTGAGAGTGTGTGAGTGTGTGTGTGTGTGTGTGTGTGATTGTGTTTGAGAGTGTGTGAGTGTGTGTGTTTGTATGTGATTGTGTTTGAGAGTTTGTGAGTGTGTGTGTGAGTGTGTTTGAGGGTGTGTGTGAGTGTGTGTGTGAGTGTGTTTGAGAGTGTGTGTGTGCGTGTGTTTGAGAGTGTGTGTGTGAGTGTGTGTGTGTGTGTGATTGTGTTTGAGAGTGTGTGAGTGTGTGTGTTTGTATGTGATTGTGTTTGAGAGTGTGTGTGTGTGTGTGAGTGTGTTTGAGAGTGTGTGTGAGTGTGTGTGTGTGTGTGTGTTTGAGAGCGTGTGTGAGTGTGTGTGTGAGTGTGTTTGAGAGTGTGTGTGTGAGTGTGTGTGTGTGTGTGTGATTGTGTTTGAGAGTGTGTGTGCATGTGAGGGTGTTTGAGAGTGTGTGTGAATGTGTTTGAGAGTGTGTGTGTGTGTGTGAGTGTGTTTGAGAGCGTGTGTGTGTGTGTGTGTGTGTGTGATTGTGTTTGAGTGTGTGAGTGTGTGTGTGTGTGATTGTGTTTGAGAGTGTGTGAGTGTGTGTGTGTGTGATTGTGTTTGAGAGTGTGTGTGTGTGTGATTGTGTTTGAGTGTGTGAGTGTGTGTGTGTGTGATTGTGTTTGAGAGTGTGTGTGTGTGATTGTGTTTGAGTGTGTGAGTGTGTGTGTGTGTGATTGTGTTTGAGAGTGTGTGAGTGTGTGTGTGTGTGATTGCGTTTGAGAGTGTGTGAGTGTGTGTGTGTGTGATTGTGTTTGAGAGTGTGTGAGTGTGTGTGTGTGTGATTGCGTTTGAGAGTGTATGAGTGTATGTGTGTGAGTGTGTCTGAGAGTGTGTGAGTGTATGTGTGTGAGTGTGTTTGCGAGTGTGTGAGTGTGTGTGTGAGTGTGCGTGTGAGTGTGTGAGTGTGTGTGTGTGTGTGTGATTGTGTTTGAGAGTATGTGTGTGTGTGTGTGATTGTGTTTGAGTGTGTGAGTGTGTGTGTGTTTGTGTTTGAGAGTGTGTGAGTGTGTGTGTGTGTGTGATTGTGTTTGAGAGTGTGTGTGTGTGTGTGTGATTGTGTTTGAGAGTGTGTGAGTGTGTGTGTGTGTGATTGTGCTTGAGAGTGTGTGAGTGTATGTGTGTGAGTGTGTTTGAGAGTATGTGAGTGTATGTGTGTGTGTGTTTGAGAGTGTGTGAGTGTGTGTGAGTGTGCGTGTGAGTGCGTGAGTGTGTGTGTGTGAGTGTGAGTGTGTGAGTGTATGTGTGAGTGTGAGTGTGTTTGAGAGTGTGTGTGTGTGTGAGTGTGTTTGAGAGTGTGACTGTGTTTGAGACTGAGAGTGTATGTGTGTGTGTGTTTGAGAGTGTGAGTGTGTGTGTGAGTGTGTGAGTGTGTGTGTGTGTGAGTGCGAGTGTGTTTGAGAGTGTGAGTGTGTGTGAGTGTGTTTGAGAGTGTGTGTGTGTGTGAGTGTGTTTGAGAGTGTGTGTGTGTGTGAGTGTGTTTGAGAGTGTGACTGTGTTTGAGACTGAGAGTGTATGTGTGTGAGTGTGTTTGAGAGTGTGAGTGTGTGTGTGAGTGTGTGAGTGTGTGTGTGTGTGAGTGCGAGTGTGTTTGAGAGTGTGAGTGTGTGTGAGTGTGTTTGAGAGTGTGACTGTGTTTGAGACTGAGAGTGTGTACGCATGGGGTATCGTGTGTCCTCTTAACTCTGATCCTTGATGAACCAAACCAGTTTCCTTCTCTAAAACCTGTTATGTTACCCTTTGTAGTCGTTCCACATGGCTCTGGACTCCTTGTATATCTAGGACATTAATGAATGATGTCTCTCCGTGTTTATTCCCGTGAGTATATCGGTTCCTAAGCTCCTCTTAATCCTTTGGTGGAATGCAGCATGTCCCCTGAAACTAGTAGCTCCTGTCGCATCAGCAGCTTGATTAATTACATTCTTTATCATATATGCATACAATTCTCTAGTTTTGTTAAGCCTCTCACAATATCCTGACCATTGTAACATGGTTAAGTTCATTAGCACTGGTACAATTTCGTGTCTCACGTTATCATACAATTGTTCTCCCTCGGTAAATAATACTCGTCCATTCATGGGTCCAGGTTTTATATCTGGACATTGTCGCATCCTCGGTTCGCTTGTCTCTTCTTTCTGTGTATTGGGAGCCGTGGATGAGACTCCGAATGTGATTGTTCCATTAAAACATGGTGCTTCCTCATCATGTACTTGTCGTGTAATGTGGGATGTCCCTTTGTTTATTTCATGTCCCAGCAGTAATCCTGCCTTCATGGTGAAGTTTCCCTGTAAATTAAGCAGAAGCCTGGTGGTCACCAGAGGTTAGTTTATCTCCGGTGTTTATTCCATTATTCCTGTGGGATTTAAGATCAGGTGGGTTATTGTTGTACCGTTTTAATTGGGTCCAATGTTTCCATCTACCCTTTCCCCTCATATCTATACATGCGCACGTATTGCTGGTCATGATAACCTCAAATGGTCCGGTCCATCTAGGTGAGAATCCCGATCTTGCTGCCCTGCAGCGGGTAGTCAAAACTGCCCAACGCATTACCGGCACCCGGCTACCGACCATAGAGCACATATACCAGAAACGCTGTTTACGGAGGTCACAGTCCATCATCAAAGACCCTACCCATTCCAGCCACAGTCTGTTCGCCCTCCTGCCATCTGGGAGACGCTACAGATGCATTCGCACCCGTACGACCAGATTTAGGAACAGCTTCTTTCCCAGGGCTGTCATCCTACTGAACTCCACAAATAAACTCTAAAGCCTGCACATCTGCCAATGCACTTTATTATGGTTATGTTTATGTTAATGTATTACAAGCCAAATGTATGTTGAATGTTTAAATGTCTTAATCTAAATGTACACTCTCGGGAGCCGCAAGCCTACATTTCGTTGTACTGCACTTGTGCACTAACAATGACAATAAAAGTTGATTTGATTTGATTTGATATTTTAACAAATACCTGCTCACCCACCTTGGGTAGGGGCTCTGAGGCCCCCTGCTTTTGTGTAATTTTTATCTCTGATGTCTTGTTGTTCTTTAACTTCTTGTTTGAGCTCCTTCAATTGATTATCCAATGTTTGTACGTATTTCCTAATTTTATCTTTTAAGGGTCCTAGTCCCTCGCTACCAGATGCTTCTCCTTCCGGCAGACACGTTGCTCGTCCAGTCATGAGTTCATATGGTGTCAGTCCGGTCACCCTGTTTGGGGTGGCTCTCAGCCTCCTCAGGATACACGGGAGCACATCCACCCATCCCTGTCCGGTTTCGGCTATGGCCTTGCTTAAGGCTGTTTTCAGGGTTCTGTTAATTCGCTCTACCATGCCTGAGCTTTGCGGATGATAGGGGATATGGAATTTTTTGAGGATGCAACTGGTAAAATAGATAAGGGGGAACCAGTGGATGTGCTGTATTTGGACTTTCCAAAGGCTTTCAATAAGGTCCCGCATAAGAGATTAGCGTGTAAAGTTAAGGCACATGGGATTGGGGGCAAGGTATTGACTTGGATAGAGAACTGGTTGGCAGACAGAAAGCAAAGAGTTGGAATAAACGGCTCTTTTTCCGAGTGGCAGGCAGTGACTAGTGGGGTACCGCAGGGATCGGTGCTAGGACCCCAGCTATTCACAATATATATAAATGATCTAGCCAAGGGAACTAGATGTAATAGCTCCAAGTTTGCAGACGACACAAAGCTGGGTGGGCGTGTGTGCTGTGAGGAGGATGCCGAGAAACTCCAGGATGATTTGGACAGGTTGGGTGATTGGGCAGAAGCACGGCAGATGCAATATAACGTGGATAAATGCGAGATTATCCACTTTGGTGTCAAAAACAGGAAGGCAGATTATTATCTGAATGGCAATGGATTGGGAGAAGGGGAAGTGCAACGAGACCTGGGTGTCCTTGTGCACCAGTCGCTGAAGGTAAGCATGCAGGTGCAGCAGGTGGTTAAGAAGGCAAATGGTATGTTGGCCTTCGTAGCGAGAGGGTTCGAGTACAGGAGCAAGGATGTCTTGCTGCAGTTGTACAGGGCCTTGGTGAGACCACAGCTTGAGTACTGTGTGCAGTTTTGGTCGCCTTATCTGAGGAAGGATGTTCTTGCCATGGAGGGAGTGCAGCAAAGATTCACCAGGCTGATACCTGGGATGGCAGGAATGACGTATGAGGAGAGATTGGGTCGATTGGGCTTATACTCGCTGGAGTTTAGAAGAATGAGAGGGGATCTCATTGAAACTTATAAAATTCTAACAGGACTAGACAGACTAGATGCAGGAAGGATGTTCCCGATGGTCGGGAGTCCAGAACCAGGGGTCACAGTCTAAGGATAAGGGGTAAGCCATTAAGGACAGAGATGAGGAGGAATTTCTTCACCCAGAGAGTGGGGAACCTGTGGAATTCTCTACCACACAGGGCAGTTGAGGCCAATTCATTAAATATATTCAAGAAGGAGTTGGATATATTTCTTAAGGCTAAAGGGATCAAGGGATATGGGGAGAAGGCAGGGATCGGGTACTGAATTTGGATGATCAGCCATGATCGCATTGAATGGCGGAGCAGGCTCGAGGGGCCGAATGGCCTACTCCTGCTCCTATCTTCTATGTTTCTATGTTTCTATGTTTCTCTCCTATTCCACGCTGTCATATAATCATGCACTACCCCAAACGCATACCTAGTGTCTGTGTATATATTTACTCGTTTTCCTTTTGCCAATTTCAATGCTTCCGTGAGAGCCACTAGTTCTGCTGCCTGCGCTAAGGTTCCTCCTTCAAGCCCTCCCTTTGCGACTGTTTCTCCGTTCTCGGATACTACTGCCCAACCAGTGTGTGGCTCCCCATTTATATATCGGCGAGATCCGTCTACATAAATGGTGTTTTCGGGATTTTCAAGGGGCGATTCTGATACGGTGCCTCTGACCTCTTCTTCGATTACTAACTGACACTTGCGTGCCTCACCCTCTGATAGCATTCCCTCTGCGGGGTTGACTCTGTGTTCCCTTATAATCTGGACTGATCTGTCCTTAGGTATCAATACTACTTCCCAAGCCACCCTCCTTCTGTCTGATACAGCCTTCATTTTGCCTGTGTTTGTAAGGGGGGGCATCTTTTAACTGGTTTATGGTAATTTAGCTGGCCAGCAGCCTTTGCCTCTGAGCTCTGACTAATTACCACCTTTTACCTGGTTTATGGTAATTCACCTGGTCAACAGCCTTTTGCTGCTGCACTCTAAACCAATTTACAAACAGTGGTTTCGAATCGCTACCCCTCCTTCAGTTCTGAGTGGAGGAACTTATAATTAATGATATTAAAATGAACAAGTGGTTTGGATGAGAGAAAAATCAAGTTTTATTACCTAAATAAACTACAATCAAAAGAATAAACTGTACCACACGAACACAGTAATTACAGTAAAACTATATAACAGGGGGTTGCAGACGGCAAAAACAAGGGATAAAATGGCTCCAATGTTACTTAAACAATCTTAGCAATTACCCTCAAATCACCACCCCCTAACTCCTGCTAGGTTGCCTTGCCAAGGAGTCAGAACACCCTGCTCACCTGTGGTCCAGCGAAGTAAAGAGAGAGAGCGATAGCTTCTCAGCAGCTATCTTTTATACCTGGTGAAGTCCTGCCGTTCTGCCCTGCAAGGGCTGTGTGCAAAATTCCCCGCCCAAAGGGTCCAATACACAAGAGAAAGCTGTGATTGGCTAACTCAGAGTGGTTGGACTGGGTTAATGTGTCTTCCGGAGCTCCCTGGGCTGAAACCAAAGAGAAATACAACTGCTCTATTGTCCAGAATGCGAGGTGATTTAGACCCATTCAATTCTTAAACGGATCACATTCAAGATACAAAAGTCTCTTCTGCAGTTTAGATGTATCCACTCGATATACAAACAAATGCTAATGGCATTCAATTGCTTTGTAAACAAAGCATTGTCCTGTGGTAACGTTTTGTCTCCATTGAACCTTACTTCCAGACACAGAAAGCTGCTTTCCAAGCCCCTTTGTCTTCGGCCATGTGGTGACAGCCATTTCTATCCCTGGAAATTTAAAAGCACAAGGCCCAGGGATTCTTTAATCAAAAAAAATTAATCTTCAGAACTGTAAATTATTGCGAATTCTTACATGTTTAGCAGGTCCGCCACTGTGTGTTGTGTGTGTAATATCAGCTGTCCTGACATAGTGACGGGCTGGCATATCCGCACCGCCTATGCGGCGCAGTCGAGGGCCGCCACGCATCTCGCCATTCCTTTATCCACGGGGGCTTGTTGGGTGGAGTAATAGGCAATTGGCCTCATATCTCCCCCGTACTCTTGGGTGACTACAGCATTATAGAAGTTCCCGTCTATACTATAATATATATGGAATGGTTTGACTATATTTGGCAATCCTAGTGTGGGTGCAGACGTCAGGGCTGCTTTTAATTTTGCATAAGCCTCGTCCTGCTCCGATTCCTATTCTATCTTATCCATGGCGGGTCTCCCCCCTTTAACTAATCGCTGAATCGGCTCTGCTTTCTCTGCAAAGTCTGATATAAAATTCCTGCAGTAGTTAAATAGTCCCTCTCTTCTTCTTCTTCTTAGGCAGCCCCTCGGAACCGAGGATGACTTGCTTCCACATTAAAAATGAGTTCTCTGGTGACTGATGAGTCCAATGCGGGACCTACAGTCTCTGTCACAGGTGGGGCAGACGGTGGTTGAAGGGGCGGGTGGGTGGGGTGCTTGGGTTGACGTGCGCTCCTTGCACTGCCTGCGCTTGGCTTCCGCTTGCTCCCGCCGAAGAAACTCGAGGTGTTCGGCGCCTTCCCGGATGCTTCTCCTTTACTTTGTGCGGTCTTGGGCCAGGGATTCCCAGGTGTCGGTGGGGATGTTACACTTTTTCAAGGAGGCTTTGAGGGTGTCCTTGAAGCGTTTTCTCTGCCCACCTGGGGCTCTCTTGCCGTGTCGGAGCTCCGAGTAGAGCGCTTGTTTTGGGAGTCTCGTATCGGGCATGCGGACAATGTGACCCGTCCATCGGAGCTGATCGAGCGTGGTCAAAGCTTCGATGCTGGGGATGTTGGCCTGAGCAAGAACACTGACGTTGGTGCGCCTATCCTGCCAATGGACATGCCCAGTACAAGACTAGTCCCAACACTTTCCTTACTCCCCAGACGATCACTGGCCTTGGCATGTCCTTTATGGCTGCCTTTCGTTCCTGCGGGAGTGCCTTATACCCCTGGCTAATTTTGTGCTCTAGATACTTTACTTTGGACAGTCTAACCTGTGCCTTTTTGGGGTTCATTTTAAAGCCAGCTTTCTTAAGTGTCTGAAGGCGGAAGTCACACCCCCATCCAAATCAATGGGGCTGTGGTGGAAAGGGTGGACAGCTTTAAGTTCCTCGGAGTCCACATCACGGAAGACCTCTCCTGGTCACTCAATACCTCCTCTCTGGTGAAGAAGGCCCAGCAGCGCCTATATTTCCTAAGGAGGCTGAAGGGATGTAACCTGTCACCCCTGATCCTCTCTAACTTTTACCGCTGCACTATAGAGAGCATCCTGACGAACTGTATCACAGTATGGTATGGCAGCTGTAGCTACTATGACCGGAAAGCCCTGCAGCGGGTAGTCAAAACTGCCCAACGCATTACCGGCACCCGGCTACCGACCATAGAGCAGATATACCAGAAACGCTGTTTACGGAGGTCACGGTCCATCATCAAAGACCCTACCCACCCCAGCCACAGTCTGTTCGCCCCCCTGCCATCTGGGAGACGCTACAGATGCATTCGCACCCGAACGACCAGATTTAGGAACAGCTTCTTTCCCAGGGCTGTCATCCTACTGAACTCCACAAACAAACTCTAAAGCCTGCACATCTGCCAATGCACTTTATTATGGTTATGTTTATGTTAATGCATTACAAGACAAATGTATGTTGAATGTTTAAATGTCTCAATCCAAATGTACACTCTCGGGAGCCGCAAGCCTACATTTCGTTGTACTGCACTCGTGCACTAACAATGACAATAAAAGTTGATTTGGTTTGATTTTTTGAAGGGTGGCTAGTAATGCTCCCATGTGTCCTTTGGCATCCTCTGATGCAATCATTATGTCATCGACATATTGGAGTAGGGCACTCTGGGACTTTGATAGGTCTCAGTACACGGTGGAATATATTTGGACTATTGTGCAACCCCTGTGGGACCCTGGTCCATGTATACTGTCTATCCCCGACAGTAAAGGCGAATTTCCCTTGTGATTCCTCTGCCAATGGTATGGACCAGAACCCGTTCGCTATATCCAAGACTGTAAGGGGGAGAAATTGGGTGAGTAGCGCCACCTGTTAGCGCCTAAAGAGGCAGACAGTGGCTGTAGCGCCACTGGCCGCGCCTCCCGCGATAGTCAGCGGGGGGCGCTAATGGTGGCGTTAGCCTGTTGCGCTGCACCGCCACCAATGACGTCATTAGCGCCCCATTAGCGCCCCGATCGCGATGTTTGGTAGCCAACGCCGCTGTTGCGCCGTTCGCTACCCGCGCCCGGTTCACGGGGCCTTACTGTGCCGGCAGAGGCGCAAGTTAAGGTGGGGGTGCGGGGCGGACGCTTTTCTTGGCGGCCGCCTGCCAGCACCTCCGTCCCCGGCCTCCTGATCCCCCCCCCCGCGGCATTGCCGGCTGTTTCCCGAGAGCCCGGCACTTCTCCTTGGTGCCGGGCTCTTTTGCCGGCATTCCCAATCGGGGCTCGCGCTGTTGCAGGCCCCTCCCCCTTAACAATGGGAGGAAGGCCTGCAGTACTGCAGCGTGCCGTGCCGCAGCGTGTGGCGCTGCGGCACGTTGCGCTGCGATATTCAGTTTCAGCGCCCTAAGAGGGACGTGGAGCGCCTCGAGCCTCGCCCCGTCTCCCTCGAGGGGCACTGAAACTGAACTTCTGGCGTTCGCTATTGCTCCGAACGCGGCGCAAAATTCAGCGCCCAGGCGAACTTGACGCCACTTTGGCGCCTCTGGCGAATTTCTAGCCCTAAATATTTTAAAGTCTGGTTTCAGACCATTAAATATCTTATTCAATGCGGTCTACACAAATTTACACCAACCAGAATTTCACCGTGGCCACAATAAAAGTCTGGTTTTAATAGGATAATTAACCTCAATAACTCCAATCCAATCCAGATCAATTTTTTAAAACTAACCAGTATCACTTGGAAAAGAAAGAAACCATAGCCACATTAACAAAGAAACAATCACCCATGCCTTGTAAACATTCAAATTCATTTTCTTCCAGGCACATTGGCGACTGCGACTTCAAGGCTGAAGCTTATCTTTTGTAAAACAATTAACAAACTTAAAACGACACACGCTTGTCCATCATTCAAGACAAGTCTTCAAAGGGTTAAGCAGCTTTTAGCTCTCTGTACAAAAGAGTGGGTGGAGCTAACACAAACAGAACAGACATTTTCTTTCAAAGACAGAAAACTTCCACACTTTCAACACATACTTTCACACAAACTGAGATTCCTTTCACTCAGCAAATCCTGGATTTTACTTGTTTTGGACAGAAGCTGATAGCATCTGTGTCGATAAAACTTTAATTTTTTTTCCTTATTCACTTTCTTAAATTACTGGTACTCGGGTACATTTTTGGCCCCCGTTTTTGGTCCAAATTCGAGTACGTCTACTCAACTCATAATATGCACGAGCCACTAAAATGATGGCTTTTTCTTCCTGTAATTTTGTTTCTTTAGCCCACCATTCTCTTTGTTTGGCTGGTGGGTCGTTCGGTTGCCAATCGTTTTTAACCATTTTGTCAATTAATCTTTTATTTTTGTCCGCTAGATAGCATGTCAGAGACCCCACCGGTCCCCACTCGAGCTTTTCACTTCCCATGGTTAATTGTTGTAAGCGACACCATAATCATCATAATCAACTTTATTGTCATTGTTAGTGCACAGGTGCAGTACAACGAAATGTAGGCTTGCGGCTCCCGAGAGTGTACATTTAGATTAAGACATTTAAACATTCAACATTCCTTTGGCTTGTAATACATTAACATAAACATAACCACAATAAAGTGCATTGGCAGATGTGCAGGCTTTAGAGTTTATTTGTGGAGTTCAGTAGGATGACAGCCCTGGGAAAGAAGCTGTTCCTAAATCTGGTCGTACGGGTGCGAATGCATCTGTAGCGTCTCCCAGATGGCAGGAGGGCGAACAGACTGTGGCTGGGGTGGGTAGGGTCTTTGATGATGGACCGTGACCTCCGTAGATAGCGTTTCTGGTATATGTGCTCTATGGTCGGTAGCCGGGTGCCGGTAATGCGTTGGGCAGTTTTGACTACCCGCTGCAGGGCTTTCCGGTCATAGTAGCTACAGCTGCCATACCATACTGTGATACAGTTCGTCAGGATGCTCTCTATAGTGCAGCGGTAAAAGTTAGAGAGGATCAGGGGTGACAGGTTACATCCCTTCAGCCTCCTTAGGAAATATAGGCGCTGCTGGGCCTTCTTCACCAGAGAGGAGGTGTTGAGGGACCAGGAGAGGTCTTCCGTGATGTGGACTCCGAGGAACTTAAAGCTGTCCACCCTTTCCACCACAGCCCCATTGATGTGGATGGGGGTGTGACTTTACTGTCGCAGAGTGAGACGGTACTTGCAACAATTTTGCTCTGCGGAATTGTTGTCAGAGGTATGCTTAGCACTACTTGCAACTCATACCCCGCCGATACTTCCGCGCATTTCATCCTAACCCCAAGACCGCTTGACTTATCGATTCAAACCTTTTAGTTCTTTGATTCCAAAGGGGGGCGGTGGACACGAGACGGTGTTGCCTTGCCCTAACCGTACGTGGTATTTAAAAGTACTCACGTTTTTGGCTCAGCTTCACTCGCCCGTGCCTCCCGTGTGGATCCTGTTCGTGACGCCAATTGTTGTGGCGTATTTTAAACCAACACTCGACACACAATGTTTTAGATCGATAGTCAAGTTGTCTTTATTGCACCGGTGGGGATGCAGTCTGCTCTGTCTTAGCCAGACTTTTTCCAAATTGTTACAGAAAACACTACATTTTTATACATTACAATAAGCATGGCCACCTCATGTTAAATTCATTCCTGCCACCTGATTGGATCTTGGCCCGCATGCACCTTCACGGATTGGTTACGAATCTTAATATAAACATGTAAGTTGCCTCTTCAATCAATCACTCAAACTGCTGAATGCTAATTAAAAGATACCTTGGAATGTAACCTAGGTAATAAAGTTCTTACGGGCAGTTGAAATGCTGGACATGCTGTCTCCATTTAATTGTTTTATATCTCTCCAAAGGTCAGCTATCTTTGACTGCATCTTTATGGATGTGGTCTTTCATGTTAGTCCCTGTCTTCCTTACACTATTCAGTGAAACTGCCAGCGATGTCAGTTTAACTCTTTCCCCACTTCAGCCCTCTCCCCCTAAGAGTAGCCGTTCAGTGACATCCTTGACCCTGGCACCAGGTGTTATGTTCATAAATAACTAGACATTATCATTATGAACAGCTAGCTTGAGCTAGTCACTTTATTCATGCCATGTGGACTTCTGTACAACATCCATCTTGACTACTGCCTTGTGGGTAGCCTAGTGCATCATGGGTAGTCCCACTCTTATATACATACAGCTCCTACATACAGCAACATACAGCTCCACCTAGTGTACCATTCTAGAATGACATGTTACTGATCATTACACCAGGGAGGAAACATACCATCCTGGAGTCACGTCTGCGTCCACAGAAACGCCTGTCTGTTCCCCTAACCAATGAATCCCCTATCACTATCGCTCTTCCACTCTTCTTCCAACCCCCCATGTGCAGCTGAGCCACCCGTGGTGCCGTGGCCTTAGCTCTGGCAGCTCTCCCCAGAGGAGCCATCAGCCCCACCAGTTTCCAGAACTGTGAGCATCCAGTATAATTTAGACAGGTTGGGCGATTGGGCAGATGCATGGCAGATGCAGTATAATGTGGATAAATGCGAGGTTATCCACTTTGGTGACAAAAACAGGAAGGCAGATTATTATCTGAACGGCAATAGATTGGGAGAAGGGGAAGTGCAACGAGACCTGGGTGTCCTTGTGCACCAGTCGCTGAAGGTAAGCATGCAGATGCAGCAGGCGGTTAAGAAGGCAAATGGTATGTTGGCCTTCGTAGCGAGAGGGTTCGAGTACAGGAACAAGGATGTCTTGCTGCAGTTGTACAGGGCCTTGGTGAGACCACACCTTGAGTATTGTGTGCAGTTTTGGTCGCCTTATC
>NW_028225179.1:32957163-32989663 GCF_052327205.1 Somniosus microcephalus | reverse complement strand
CACTCCGGGTTTCGCTCCGGGATCCGCTTCTGTTCCGCTCCATTTCTGTTCCGCTTTCGCTGCGGGTTTTGCTCTGGTTCTGCTCCGGTTTCAGTCGAGTTCCGCTCCTGTTCAGCTCCAGATTCAGTTTGTTTCCGCTCCAGTTCCGATCCGCTTCTGCTGTCGTTCCGCTCCGGTATTAGTCCAGGTTTTGCTCCAGTTTTTAGTCCGGTTCCGTTCCAGTTCCGATCCGGGTTTCGCTACGGTTCCGCTCCAGTTCCGATCCGGGTTTCGCTCCGGGTCTGCTCGAGTTTTGATCCAGGTTTCGCTCCGGTTGCGCTCCGGATACGATCCGGGTTTCGCTCCGGTTCCGATCTGGGTTCTGCTCCGGTTCCGCTCCGGTTCCGCTCCAGTTGTGCTCCGGTTCCGCTCCGGTTGGGCTCCCACCTCTTGTGTGGATGACTTTGAGGAAGCGAGAGAAGCCGTCAGTGACAATCCAGGAACACATGGCCATTGACGTTTGCCCCGGACCCATCCACCCCATCCCCCAGATCTCCCACTACTTCCCCCGCCTGACCCTGCCCACCCTCCCCCAGGAACAGGCGGGGGTCCACGGGGCCGCGGGGCCGCGGACACCCTCCCCCACCACCGACGGCAACGGCAGGGCCGACGAGGCTGGCGATCTCGACAGCTGCGATTCCGACGATTCAAGTAAGGCTTCGAAAACAATTCTCACTATCCGTCTCACTCTCTCTGTCTCTGTCTCCATCTCTATCCGTCTCACTCTCTCTCTCTGTCTCTGTCTCTCTCTCGCTTTGTCTCTCTGCCTCTCTCTCTCTCTCTGTCGCTCTCTCTCTCTCTCTCTCTGTCTCTCTCTCTCTGTCTCTCTCTCTCTCTCTCTGTCTCTCTCTCTGTCTCTCTCTCTCTCTGTATCTGTCTCTCTCTGTTGCTCTCTCTGTCTCGCTCTGTCTCTCTCTCGCTCTGTCTCTCTCTGTCTCTCTCTCTCGCCCTGTCTCTCTCTCGCTCTCTGTCTCTCTCTCTCTCTGTCTCTCTCTCGCTCTGTTTCTCTCTCGTGCGCTCTCTGTCTCTCTCTCTCTGTGTCTCTCTCTCGCTCTGTCACTCTCTCTCTGTCTCTCTCTCTCTCGCTCTGTCTCTCTCTGTCTGTCTCTCTCTCACTCTGACTCTCTCGCTCTGTCTCTCTCACTCTGTCTCTCTCTCTCTCGGTCTCTCTCTGTTTCTCTCTCTCTCTGTCTCTGTCTCCCTCTCTCTGTCTCTCTCTCCCCCCCTCTCTCTCTGTCTCCCTCTCTCTCTGTCTCTCTCTGTCTCTCTCTGTCTCTCTCTCTCTCTGTCACTCTCTCTCTGTCTCTCTCTCTCTCGCTCTGTCTCTCTCTGTCTGTCTCTCTCTCGCTCTGACTCTCTCGCTCTGTCTCTCTCGCTCTGTCTCTCTCTCTCTCGGTCTCTCTCTGTTTCTCTCTCTCTCTGTCTCTGTCTCCCTCTCTCTGTCTCTCTCTCCCCCCTCTCTCTCTCTGTCTCTCTCTCTGTCTCTCTCTCTCTGTCTCTCTCACTCTGTCTCTCCCTCTGTCGCTCTCTCGCTCTGTCTCTCCCTCTGTCGCTCTCTCGCTCTGTCTCTCTCGCTCTGTCTCTCTCGCTCTCTCTTTCTCTGTCTCTCTCGCTCTGCCTCTCTCTCTCCCTCTCAATGAGCGGGGTGGAGGTGCTGTGTCAGTTCTGTGAGGGTTAATCCCGAAGTCTGGTAGTGTCTCAGGGCTGGGGGCTCTCTCCGGATCAGACTGTGCCTCTGACCTCATTCTCTCCGCACTCTGTGACACGACAGGACATAGCCTCTGGTCAGACTAGGATCAACGGCATATCACAGTCACACAGCGGGGAAGGAGTAAGGGCTGCATCCATCCAGGGACCCTGTCTCCATCTCGCTTTCCAACTTTCTGTCTCTCAGTCTCTCCATCTCTTTCTCTCTCTCTGTCTCTCTCTGTTCTTGTCTCTCTCTCACAACCTGTCTTTCGCTCTCTCTCTCTCTCTCTGGAGTTTAGAAGAATGCGAGGTGATCTAATTGAAACATAGAAGATTCTGAGGGGGATTGACAGGGTCGATGCTGAGAGGTTGTTTCCCCCTGGCTGGAGAGTCTAGAACCAGGGGTCACAGTCTCAGGATAAGGGGCCGGCCATTTAGGACTGAGATGAGGAGGAATTTCTTCACTCAAAGGGTGGTGAATCTTTGGAATTCTCCGCCCCAGAGGGCTGTGGAGGCTCAGTCATTGAGTATATTCAAGGCTGAGAGCGATAGATATTTGGACTCTCGGGGAATCGAGGGATATGGAGATCGGGTAGAAGATCAGCCATGATCTTATTGAATGGTGGAGCAGGCTCAAGGGGCCGAGTGGCCGACTCCTGCTCCTATTTTGTATGTTCTTATGATCTCCATCTCTTTCTCTCTCTCACTCTCACTCTCTCTCTCTCTCACTCACTCACTATCTCTTCCTCTCACTTTCTCTCTGTATCTCACTTTCTCTGTCTCTCTACATGTCTGTATGTCTGGGGTATGGGTCCCCACGGGCACTGACTCTCCCCAGGGTATGGGTCCCCACAGGCACCGACTCTCCCCGGGGTACGGGTCCCCGCGGGCACCGACTCTCCCCGGGGTACGGGTCCCCGCGGGCACTGACTCTCCCTGGGGTACGGGTCCCCCACGGGCACCGACTCTCCCTGGGGTACGGGTCCCCTCGGGCTCCGACTCTCCCCGGGGTACGGGTCCCCACGGGCACCGACTCTCCCTGGGGTACGGGTCCCCACGGGCACCGACTCTCCCTGGGGTATGGGTCCCCACGGGCACCGACTCTCCCCGGGGTACGGGTCCCCACGGGCGCCGACTCTCCCCGGGGTACGGGTCCCCACAGGCACCGACTCTCCCCGGGGTACGGGTCCCCACAGGCACCGACTCTCCCCGGGGTACGGGTCCCCCATGGGCACCGACTCTCCCCGGGGTACGGGTCCCCACGTACACCGACTCTCCCCGGGGTACGGGTCCCCACAGGCACCGACTCTCCCCGGGGTATGGGTCCCCACAGGCACCGACTATCCCCGGGGTATGGGTCCCCACAGGCACCGACTCTCCCCGGGGTATGGGTCCCCACGGGCACTGACTCTCCCCAGGGTATGGGTCCCCACAGGCACCGACTCTCCCCGGGGTACGGGTCCCCACGGGCGCCGACTCTCCCCGGGGTACGGGTCCCCGCAGGCACCGAATCTCCCCGGGGTACGGGTCCCCCACGGGCACCGACTCTCCCCGGGGTACGGGTCCCCACGGGCACCGACTCTCCCCGGGGCACGGGTCCCCACGGGCTCCGACTCTCCCCGGGGTACGGGTCCCCGCGGGCACCGACTCTCCCCGGGGTACGGGTCCCCACGGGCTCCGACCCTCCCTGGGGTACGGGTCCCCACGGGCACCGACTCTCCCTGGGGTACGGGTCCCCACGGGCACCGACTCTCCCTGGGGTATGGGTCCCCACGGGCACCGACTCTCCCTGGGGTATGGGTCCCTACGGGCACCGACTCTCCCCAGGGTACGGATCCCCGCGGGCACCGACTCTCCCCGGGATACGGGTCCCCGCGGGCACCGACTCTCGCCATCCCATTAATTCGCCCTCTCTCTCTCTCTCTTTTACAGCCACACTCGGCACTTTGGAGTTCGATCTGCTCTACAACTCCCAGGACAAGTTGTTGGACTGTTCCATCGTCAGGGCCAAGGTAGAGTCACAAAAGTCTGATCCTCTGAGCGGCATCGCTCACCCCCTTCTCCCAGAGCAGGAAAGGCCCAGGCTTCAACCCCGGCCTAATATTGTCTTAGCCGACCTCATCCTTTCTGGGACGAGGCCCACACACCCACACGAAGCCTGGGACTTTCCTGCTCTGGGAGTGGGGCTCAGTACCAGGTGTGAAGTCAGCCAACTAAACGGCGGGGGGAGCAGATTCAATAGTAACTTTCAAAAGGGGATTGAAAGAAAGACAGAGTTGCATTTCTATAGCGCCTTTCACGACCACAGCAAGATCCCACAAGCAGCAATGTGATACTAATCAAATAATCTGTTTTAGTGATGTTGGCGGGGGATAAATATTGGACAGTGCGGCGCTCCCTCAGTACTGCCCCTCCAACAGTGTGGCGCTCCCTCAGTACTGCCCCTCTGACAGTGCAGAGCTCCCTCAGTACAGCCCCTCCGATAGTGCGGCGCTCCCTCAGTACTGCCCCTCCGACAGTGCAGCGCTCCCTCTGTACTGTCCCTCTGACAGTGCAGCACTCTTTCAGTACTGCCCCTCCGACAGTGTGGCGCTCCCTCAGTACTGCCCCTCTGACAGTGCGGCGCTCCCTCAGTACTGCACCTCTGACAGTGTGGTGCTCCCTCAGTACTGACCCTCCGACAGTGCGGCGCTCTCTCAGTACTGCCCCTCCGACAGTGCGGTGCTCCCTCAGTACTGCCCCTCCGACAGTGCAGCGCTCCCTCTGTACTGTCCCTCTGACAGTGCAGCACTCCTTCAGTACTGCCCCTCCGACAGTGCGGCGCTCCCTCAGTACTGCTCCTTCGACAGGGCAGTGCTCCCTCAGTACTACCCCTCCGACAGTGCGGCGCTCCCTCAGTACTGCCCCTCCGAAAGTGTGGCACTCCCTCAGTGCTGACCCTCCGACAGTGCGGCGCTCCCTCAGTACTGCCCCTCCGACAGTGCGGCGCTCCCTTAGTACTGCCCCTCCGACAGTGCTGTGCTCCCTCAGTACTGCCCCTCCGAAAGTGCGGCGCTCCCTCAGTACTGACCCTCCGACAGTACGTCACTCCCTCAGTACTGCCCCTCCGACAGTGCGGCTCTCCCTCAGTACCGCCCCTCCGACAGTGCGGCGCTCCCTCAGTACTGCCCCTCCGACAGTGCAGCGCTACCTCAGTACTGCCCCTCCGACAGTGCCGCGCTGCCTCAGTGCTGACCCTCCGACAGAGCGGCGCTCCCTCAGTACTGCCCCTCCGACAGTGCGGAACTCCCTCAGTACTGCCCCTCCGACAGTGTGGTGCTCCCTCAGTACTGCCCCTCCGACAGTGCGGCGCTCCCTCAGTACTGCCCCTCCGACAGTGCGGCGCTACCTCAGTACTGCCCCTCCGACAGTGCTGCGCTCCCTTAGTACTGCCTCTCCGACAGTGCGGTGCTCCCTCAGTATTGCCCCTCCGGCAGTGCGGCGCTCCCTCAGTACTGCCCCTCCGACAGTGTGGCGCTCCCTCAGTACTGCCCCTCCGACAGTGCGGCGCTGCCTCAGTACTGACCCTCCAACAGAGCGGCGCTCCCTCAGTACTGCCCCTCCGACAGTGCAGCTCTCCCTCAGTACTGCCCCTCCGACAGTGCAGCGCTCCCTCAGTACTGCCCCTGCAACAGTACGGCACTCCCTCAGTACTGCCCCTCCGACAGTGCAGCGCTCCCGCAGTGCTGCCCCTCCGACAGTGCAGCGCTCCCTCAGTACTGCCCCTCCGACAGTGCAGCGCTCCCTCAGTACTACCCCTCTGACACTGCGGCACTCCCTCAGTACTGTCCCTCCGACAGTGCGGAGCTCCCTCAGTACTGCCCCTGCGACAGTGCGGCACTCCCTCAGTACCGCCCCTCCGACAGTGCGGCGCTCCCTCAGCACTGCCCCTCCGACAGTGCAGCGCTCCCTCAGTACTGCCCCTCCAACAGTGCGGAGCTCCCTCAGTACTGCCCCTCCGACAGTGCGGCGCTGCCTCAGTACTGACCCTCCGACAGTGCTGCACTCCCTCAGTACTGCCCCTCCGACAGTGCAGGGCTCCCTCAGTACTGCCCCTCCAACAGTGCGGCACTCCCTCAGTACTGCCCCTCCGACAGTGCAGCGCGCCCTCAGTAGTGCCCCTCCGACAGTGCAGCGCTCTCTCAGTACTACCCCTCCGACACTGCGGCACTCCCTCAGTACTGCCCCTTGGACAGTGCGGAGCTCCCTCAGCACTGCCCCTCCGACAGTGAGGCACTCCTTCAGTACCGCCCCTCCGACAGTGCAGCGCTCCCTCAGTACTGCCCCTCCGACACTGCCATGCTCCCTCAGTTGTGCACTGGGAGTGTCAGCCTAGCTTTTGTGCTCAAGTCTATGGAGTGCGACTTGAAACCTTCTCCTACTCCTAATTCTTATGTTCTTATGATCTCCATCTCTTTCTCTCTCTCACTCTCGCTGTCTCTTTCTCTCTCTCTCTCACTCTCTATCTCTGCCTCTCACTTTCTCTCTGTATCTCACTTTCTCTGTCTCTCTACATGTCTGTATGTCTGAGGTACGGGTCCCCCACGGGCCCGACTCTCCTAACGCAGATGCGAGGGAGCTAAATGGGAGAGTTCTTTCAACGAGCCGGCACACGCACGATGGGCCGAATGGCCTCCTCCGGTGCTGTATCCTTCTCTGATTCAAACTCAGCGCAGGCCGGGGATGGAGCTGGGGCCTTTCCTGCTCCGTGGGAGTGTGTGGAGCTCAGTCACGCACCGGGTTGGGGCGGGGAGGTGAGGGAGCTCCGCTCCCCGTCCTCCCGCCTGGCCCCAGACACCGGCTTGACTCACAGATTATGAGTAGGAATTAATCTTCCGCAGACTTGGCCGGGCTCCAGGAGGGAAGTTAATTAAAGAGGCAAAGCCAGTTAATTACTGCCAATTTCACTGCCGACTCTAAAAACACACAGCTGTGCGAGTGGGTGTGTGAAGCCCCCACAACTTGACGCTGTTCCCTGAGATCCAAGCATACACATCCACAGGATCTCTTCGGATCTCTCTATACCAGGCCTGCTAGTCCCTATAATATACACAGGGGCTGCTATTCCCTATAATATACACAGGGGCTGCTATTCCCTATAATATACACAGGGGCTGCTATTCCCTATAATATACACAGGGGCTGCTATTCCCTATAATATACACAGGGGCTGCTATTCCCTATAATATACACAGGGGCTGCTATTCCCTATAATATACACAGGGGCTGCTATTCTCTATAATATACACAGGGGCTGCTATTCCCTATAATATACACAGGGGCTGCTATTCCCTATAATATACACAGGGGCTGCTATTCCCTATAATATACACAGGGGCTGCTATTCTATATAATATACACAGGGGCTGCTACTCCCTATAATATACACAGGGGCTGCTATTCCCTATAATATACACAGGGACTGCTATTCTCTATAATATACACAGGGGCTGCTATTCTCTATAATATACACAGAGGCTGCTATTCTCTATAATATACACAGGGGCTGCTATTCTCTATAATATACACAGGGGCTGCTATTCCCTAGAATATACACAGGGGCTGCTATTCTCTATAATGTACACAGGAGCTGCTATTCTCTATAATATACACAGGGGCTGCTATTCTCTATAATATACACAGGGGCTGCTATTCTCTATAATATACACAGGGGCTGCTATTCTCTATAATATACACAGGGGCTGCTATTCCCTATAATAGACACAGGGGCTGCTATTCCCTATAATATACACCGGGGCTGCGATTCTCTATAATATACACAGGGGCTGCTATTCCCTATAATATACACAGGGGCTGCTATTCTCTGTAATATACACAGGGGCTGATATTCTCTATAATATACACAGGGCTGCTATGCTCTATAATATACACAGGGGCTGCTATTCTCTGTAATATACACAGGGGCTGCTATTCTCTGTAATATACACAGGGGCTGCTATTCTCTGTAATATAAACAGGGGCTGATATTCTCTATAATATACACAGGGGCTGCTATGCTCTATAATATACACAGGGGCTGCTATTCCCTATAATATACACAGGGGCTGCTATTCTCTATAATATATACAGGGGCTGCTAGTCCCTATAATATACACAGGGGCTGCTATTCCCTATAATATACACAGGGGCTGCTATTCCCTATAATATACACAGGGGCTGCTATTCTCTATAATATACACAGGGGCTGCTATTCTCTATAATATACACAGCGGCTGCTATTCTCTATAATATACACAGGGGCTGCTATTCCCTATAATATACACAGGGGCTGCTATTCTCTATAATATGCACGGTGGCTGCTATTCCCTATAATATACACAGGGGCTGCTATTCTCTATAGTATACACAGGGGCTGCTATTCTCTATAATATACACAGGGGCTGCTATTCCCTATAATATACACAGGGGCTGCTATTCTCTATAATATACACTGGGGCTGCTATTCTCTATATTATACACAGGGGCTGCTATTCGCTATAATATACACAGGGGCTGCTATTCTCTACAATATACACAGGGGCTGCTATTCTCTACAATATACACAGGGGCTGCTATTCTCTATAATATACACAGGAGCTGCTATTCTCTATAATATACACAGGGGCTGCTCTTCCCTATAATATACACAGGGGCTGCTATTCCCTATAATATACACAGCGGCTGCTATTCTCTATAATATACACAGTGGCTGCTATTCTCCATAATATACACAGGGGCTGCTATTCTCTATCATATACACAGGGGCTGATATTCTCTATAATATACACAGCGGCTACTATTCTCCATAATATACGCAGTTGCTGCTATTCCCTATATTATACACAGGGGCTGCTATTCTCTATTATATACACAAGGGCTGCTATTCCCTATAATATACACAGGGGCTGCTATTCCCTATAATATACAATGGGGCTGCTATTCTCTATAATATACACAGGGGCTTCTATTCCCTATAATATACACAGGGGCTGCTATTCTCTATAATACACACAGAGGCTGCTATTCCCTATAATATACACAGGGGCTGCTATTCCCTATAATATACACAGGGGCTGCTATTCTCTGTAATATACACAAGGGCTGCTAGTCCCTATAATATACACAGGGGCTGCTAATTCCTATAATATACACAGGGACTGATATTCTCTATAATATACACAGGGGCTGCTATTCTCTATAATATACACAGAGGCTGCTATTCTCTACAATATACACAGGGGCCGCTATTCCCTGTAATATACACAGGGGCTGCTATTCCCTATTATATACACAGGGGCTGATATTCTCTCTAATTTACACAGGGGCTGCTATTCTCTATCATAAATACGGGGGCTGCTGTTCTCTATAATATACACAGGGGCTGCTATTCTCTATAATATACACAGGTGCTGCTATTCTCTATAATAAAGACAGGGGCCGCTATTCCCTGTAATATACACAGGGGCTGCTATTCCCTATTATATACACAGGGGCTGATATTCTCTCTAATTTACACAGGGGCTGCTATTCTCTATCATAAATACGGGGGCTGCTGTTCTCTATAATATACACAGGGGCTGCTATTCTCTACAATATACACAGGGGCTGCTATTCTCTATAATATACAATGGGGCTGCTATTCCCTATAATATACACAGGGGCTGCTATTCTCTATAATGTACACAGGGGCTGCTGTTCCCTATAATATACACAAGGGCTGCTATTCTCTATAATATACACAGGGGCTGCTATTCTCTACAATATACAATGGGGCTGCTATTCCCTATAATATACACAGGGGCTGCTATTCTCTATAATGTACACAGGGGCTGCTGTTCGCTATAATATACACAGCGGCTGCTATTCTCTATAATATACACAGGGGCTGCTATTCCCTATAATATACACAGGGGCTGCTATTCTCTATAATATACACAGGGGTTGCTGTTCCCTACAATATACACAGGGGCTGCTATTCCCTATTATATACACAGGGGCTGCTATTCTCTATAATATACACAGGGGCTGCTATTCTCTATAATATACACAGGGGCTGCTAGTCACTATAATATACACAGGGGCTGCTATTCCCTATAATATACACAGCGGCTGCTATTCTCTATAATATACACAGGGCTGCTATTCTCTATATTATACACAGGGGCTGCTATTCTCTTTCATATACACAGGGGTTGCTATTCTCTATAATATACACGGGGGCTGCTATTCTCTATAATATACACATCGGCTGCTATTCTCTACAATATACACAGGGGCTGCTATTCTCTATAATATACACAGGGGCTGCTATTCTCTATAATATACACAGGGGCTGCTATTCTCTGTAATATACACAGGGGCTGATATTCCTATAATATACACAGGGGGTCCTATTCTCTATAATATACACAGGGGCTGCTATTCTCTATGATATACACAGGGACTGCTATTCTCTATAATATACACAGGGGTTGCTATTCCCTATAATATACACAGGGGCTGCTATTCCCTATAATATACACAGGGGCTGCTATTCTCTATAATATACACAGGGGCTGCTATTCTCTACAATATACACAGGAGCTGCTATTCTCTATAATATACACAGGGGCTGCTATTCTCTATAATATACACAGGGGTTGCTATTTTCTATAATATACACAGGGGCTGCTATTCCCTATAATATACACTGGGGCTGCTATTCTCTGTAATATACACAGGGGCTGCTATTCCCTATAATGTACACAGAGGCTGCTATTCTCTGTAATATACACAGGGGCTGCTATTCTCTACAATATACACATGGGCTGCTATTCCCTATAATATACACAGGGGCTGCTATTCTCTATAATATACACAGGGGCTGCTATTCTCTACAATATACACAGGAGCTGCTATTCCCTATAATATACACAGCGGCTGCCATTCTCTATAATATACACAGGGGTTGCTATTCTCTACAATATACATAGGGGCTGCTATTCTCTACAATATACACAGGGACTGCTATTCCCTATAATATACACATGGGCTGCTATTCCCTATAATATACAAAGGGGCTGCTATTCTGTATAATATACACAGGGGCTGCTATTATCTATAATGTACACAGGGGTTGCTATTCCCCATAATATACACAGGTGCTGCTATTCCCTATAATATACACAGGGGCTGCTAGTCTCTATAATATACACAGGAGCTGCTATTCCCTATAATATACACAGCGGCTGCCATTCTCGACAATATACACAGGGGCTGCTATTCTCTATAATATACACAGGGGCTGCTATTCTCTACAATATACACAGTGGCTGCTATTCTCTGCAATATGCACAGGGGCTGCTATTCTTCATAATATACACAGGGGCTGCTATTCTTCATAATATACACAGGGGCTGCTATTCCCTATAATATACACAGGGGCTGCTATTCTCTATAATATACACAGGGGCTGCTATTCTCTATAATATACACAGGGGCTGCTATTCTCTGTAATATACACAGGGGCTGCTATTCCCTATAATATACACAGCGGCTGCAAATCCGTATAATATACACAGTGACTGATATTCTCTATAATATACACAGGGGCTGCTATTCTCTATAATATACACAGGGGCTGCTATTCTCTACAATATACACAGGGGCTGCTATTCTCTGCAATATACACAGGGGCTGCTATTCTCTATAATATACACAGGGGCTGCTATTCTCTATAATATACACAGGGGCTGCTATTCTCTATAATATACACAGGTGCTGCTATTCCCTATAATATACACAGGGGCTGCTATTCTCTATAATATACACAGGGGCTGCTATTCTCTATAATATACACAGAGGCCGCTATTCCCTGTAATTTACACAGGGGCAGCTATTCCCTATAATATACACAGCGGCTGCCATTCTCGACAATATACACAGGGGCTGCTATTCTCTATAATATACACAGGGGCTGCTATTCTCTACAATATACACAGTGGCTGCTATTCTCTGCAATATGCACAGGGGCTGCTATTCTTCATAATATACACAGGGGCTGCTATTCTTCATAATATACACAGGGGCTGCTATTCCCTATAATATACACAGGGGCTGCTATTCTCTATAATATACACAGGGGCTGCTATTCTCTATAATATACACAGGGGCTGCTATTCTCTGTAATATACACAGGGGCTGCTATTCCCTATAATATACACAGCGGCTGCAAATCCGTATAATATACACAGTGACTGATATTCTCTATAATATACACAGGGGCTGCTATTCTCTATAATATACACAGGGGCTGCTATTCTCTACAATATACACAGGGGCTGCTATTCTCTGCAATATACACAGGGGCTGCTATTCTCTATAATATACACAGGGGCTGCTATTCTCTATAATATACACAGGGGCTGCTATTCTCTATAATATACACAGGTGCTGCTATTCCCTATAATATACACAGGGGCTGCTATTCTCTATAATATACACAGGGGCTGCTATTCTCTATAATATACACAGAGGCCGCTATTCCCTGTAATTTACACAGGGGCAGCTATTCCCTATAATATACACAGGGGCTGCTATTCCCTATAATATACACAGGGGCTGCTATTCTCTATAATATACACAGGGGCTGCTATTCCCTATTATATACACAGGGGCTGCTCTTCTCTATAAAAAACACAGGGGCTGCTATTCCCTATAATATACACAGCGGCTGCTATTCTCTGTAATATGCACAGGGGCTGCTATTCTCTATATTATACACAGGGGCTGCTATTCTCTACAATATACACAGGGGCTGCTATTCTCTATAATATACACAGGAGCTGCTATTCTCTATAATATACACAGGGGCTGCTATTCTCTATAATATGCACAGGGGCTGCTATTCTCTGTAATATACACAGGGGCTGATATTCCTATAATATACACAGGGGCTGCTAATCTCTATGATATACACAGGGGCTGCTATTCTCTATAATATACACAGGGGTTGCTATTCTCTGTAATATACACAGGGGCTGATATTCCTATAATATACACAGGGGCTGCTATTCTCTACAATATACACAGGGGCTGCTATTCTCTATGATATACACAGGGGCTGCTATTCCCTATAACATACACAGGGGCTGCTATTCTCTATAATGTACACAGGGGCTGCTATTCTCCAAAATATACACAGGGGCTGCTATTCTCTATAATATACACAAGGGCTGCTATTCCCTATAATATACACTGGGGCTGCTATTCCCTATAATATCCACAAGGACTGCTAATCCCTGTAATATACACAGGGGCTGCTATTCTCTATAATATACAGAGGGGCTGCTATTCCCTATAATGTATCCAGAGGCTGCTATTCACTATAATATACACAGGGGCTGCTATTCTCTATAATATACACACGGGCTGGTATTCTCTATAATATACACAGGGGCTGTTATTCTCTGCAATATACACAGGGGCTGCTATTATCTATAATATACACAGGGGCTGCTATTCCCTATAATATACACAGGGGCTGCTATTCCCTATAATATACACAGGGGCTGCTATTCTCTATAATATACACAGGGGCTGCTATTCTCTATAATATACACAGGGGCTGCTATTCTCTGTAATATGCACAGGGGCTGCTATTCTCTATAATATACACAGGGGTTGCTATTCTCTATAATATACACAGGGGCTGCTATTCCCTATAATATACACTGGGGCTGCTACTCCCTATAATATACACAAGGACTGCTATTCCCTATATTATACACAGGGGCTGCTATTCTCTGTAATATACACAGGGGCTGCTATTCCCTATAATGTACACAGAGGCTGCTATTCTCTGTAATATACACAGGGGCTGCTATTCTCTACAATATACACATGGGCTGCTATTCCCTGTAATATACACAGGGGCTGCTATTCTCTATAATATACACAGGGGCTGCTATTCTCTACAATATACACAGGAGCTGCTATTCCCTATAATATACACAGCGGCTGCCATTCTCTATAATATACACAGGGGTTGCTATTCTCTATAATATACATAGGGGCTGCTATTCTCTATAATATACACAGGGGCTGCTATTCCCTATAATATACACAGGGGCTGCTATTCTCTATAATATACACAGGGGCTGCTATTCTCCACAATATACACAGGAGCTGCTATTCTCTATAATATACACAGGGGCTGCTATTCTGTATAATATACACAGGGGTTGCTATTCTCTATAATATACACAGGGGCTGCTATTCTCCACAATATACACAGGAGCTGCTATTCTCTATAATATACACAGGGGCTGCTATTCTGTATAATATACACAGGGGTTGCTATTCTCTATAATATACACAGGGGCTGCTATTCCCTATAATATACACTGGGGCTGCTACTCCCTATAATATACACAGAGTCTGCTATTCCCTATAATATACACAGGGGCTGCTATTCTCTATAATATACACAGGGGCTGCTATTCTCTATAATATACACACGGGCTGGTATTCTCTATAATATACACAGGGGCTGCTATTCTCTACAATATACACAGGGGCTGCTATTATCTATAATATACACAGGGGCTGCTATTCCCTATAATGTACACAGGGGCTGCTATTCTCTATAATATACACAGGGGCTGCTATTCTCTATAATATACACAGGAGCTGCTATTCTATATAATATACACAGGGGTTGCTATTCCCCATAATATACACAGGTGCTGCTATTCCCTATAATATACACAGGGGCTGCTAGTCTCTATAATATACACAGGAGCTGCTATTCCCTATAATATACACAGGGGCTGCTATTCTCTATAATATACACAGGGGCTGCTTTTCTCTATAGTATACACAGGGGCTGCTATTCTCTATAATATACACTGGGGCTGCTAATCTGTATAATAGACACAAGGGCTGCTATTCCCTATAATATACACAGGGGCTGCTATTCTCTATAATATACACAGGGGCTGCTATTCTCTATAATATTCACAGGGACTGCTATTCTCTATAATATACACAGGGGCTGCTATTCTCTATGATATACACAGGGGCTGCTATTCACTATAATATACACAGTGGCTGCTATTCTCTATAATATACACAGGGGTTGCTATTCCCCATAATATACACAGGTGCTGCTATTCCCTATAATATACACAGGGGCTGCTATTCCCTATAATATGCACAGGGGCTGCTATTCCCCATAATATACACAGGGGCTGCTATTCTCTGTAATATTCACAGGGGCTGCTATTCTCTATAATATACACAGGGGCTGCTAGTCTCTATAATATACACATGGGCTGCTATTCTCTACGATATACACAGGGGCTGCTATTCCCCATAATATACACACGGGCTGGTATTCTCTATAATATACACAGGGGTTGCTATTCTCTACAATATACACAGGGGCTGCTATTATCTATAATATACACAGGGGCTGCTATTCCCCATAATATACACACGGGCTGGTATTCTCTATAATATACACAGGGGTTACTATTCTCTACAATATACACAGGGGCTGCTATTATCTATAACATACACAGGGGCTGCTATTCTCTGTAATATACACAGGGGCTGCTATTCTCTATAATATACAAAGGAGCTGCTACTCTCGATAATATACACAGGGGCTGCTATTCTCTATAATATACACAGGGGCTGCTATTCTCTATAATATAAACAGGGGCTGCTATTCTCTATAATATAAACAGGGGCTGCTAGTCCCTATAATATACACAGGGGCTGCTATTCCCTATAATATACACAGCGGCTGCTATTCTCTATAATATACACAGGGGCTGCTATTCTCTATAATATACACAGGGGCTGCTATTCTCTATCATATACACAGGGGCTGCTATTCTCTCTAATATACAGAGGGGCTGCTATTCTCTATGATATACACAGGGGCTGCTATTCCCTATAATATACACAGGGGCTGCTATTCTCTATAATATACACAGGGGCTGCTATTCTCTATAATATACACAGGGGCTGCTATTCTCTATAATATACACAGGGGCTGCTATTATCTATAATATACACAGGGGCTGCTATTCGCTATAATATACACAGGGGCTGCTATTCCCTATAATATACACAGGGGCTGCTATTCTCTGTAATATGCACAGGGGCTGCTATTCTCTATAATATACACAGGGGCTGCTCTTCCCTATAATATACACAGGGGCTGCTATTCCCTATAATATACACAGCGGCTGCTATTCTCTATAATATACACAGGGGCTGCTATTCCCTATAATATACACAGCGGCTGCTATTCTCTATAATATACACAGGGGCTGTTATTCTCTATATTATACACAGGGGCTGCTATTCTCTATCATATACACAGGGGCTGCTATTCTATATAATATACACAGGGGCTGCTATTCTCTATAATATACACAGCGGCTGCTATTCCCTATAATATACACAGGGGCTGCTATTCCCTATAATATACAATGGGGCTGCTGTTCCCTATAATATACACAGGGGCTGCGATTCTCTATAATATACACAGGGGCTGCTATTCTCTATAATATACACAGGGGCTGCTATTCTCCACAATATACACAGGGGCTGCTGTTCCCTGTAATATACACAGGGGCTGCGATTCTCTGTAATATACACAGGGGCTGCTATTCTCTATAATATACACAGGGGCTGCTTTTCTCTATGATATACACAGGGGCTGCTATTCTCTATAATATACACAGGGGCTGCTATTCTCTATAATATACACAGGGGCTGCTATTCTGTATAATATACACAGGGTCTGCTATTCTCTATAATATACGCAAAGGCTGCTATTCCCTATAATATACACAGGGGCTGCTATTCTCTATAATATACACAGGGGCTGCATTTCTCTATAGTATACACAGGGGCTGCTATTCTCTATAATATACACAGGGGCTGCTAATCTGTATAATAGACACAAGGGCTGCTATTCCCTATAATATTCACAGGGGCTGCTATTCTCTATAATATACACAGGGGCTGCTATTCTCTATGATATACACAGGGGCTGCTATTCCCTATAATATACACAGGGGCTGCTATTCTCTATAATATACACAGGGGTTGCTGTTCCCCATAATATACACAGGTGCTGCTATTCCCTATAATATGCACAGGGGCTGCTATTCTCTATAATATACACAGGGGCTGCTATTCTCTATAATATACACAGGAGCTGCTATTCTCTATAATATACATAGGGGCTGCTATTCTCTATAATATACACATGGGCTGCTATTCTCTATGATATACACAGGGGCTGCTATTCCCTATAATATACACACGGGCTGGTATTCTCTATAATATACACAGGGGTTGCTATTCTCTACAATATACACAGGGGCTGCTATTATCTATGATATACACAGGGGCTACTATTCCCTATAACATACACAGGGGCTGCTATTCCCTATAATATACACAGGGGCTGCTATTCTCTATAATATACACAGGGGTTGCTATTCCCCATAATATACACAGGTGCTGCTATTCCCTATAATATACACAGGGGCTGCTAGTCTCTATAATATACACAGGAGCTGCTATTCCCTATAATATACACAGGGGCTGCCATTCTCTATAATATACACAGGGGTTGCTATTCTCTACAATATACACAGGAGCTGCTATTCTCTATAATATACACAGGGGCTGCTATTCTCTGCAATATACACAGGGGCTGCTATTCTCTGCAATATACACAGGGGCTGCTATTCTCTATAATATACACAGGGGGTGCCATTCTCTATCATGTACACAGGGGCTGCTGTTCTCTATAATATACACAGTGGCTGCTATTCTGCATAATATGCACAGGGGCTGCTATTCCCTGTAATATACACAGGGGCTGCTATTCCCAAAAATATACAATGGGGCTGCTATTCTCTATAATACACACAGGGGCTTCTATTCCCTATAATATACACAAGGGCTGCTGTTCTCTATAATATACACAGGGGCTGCTATTCCCTATAATATACACAGGGGCTGCTATTCCCTATAATATACACAGGGGCTGCTAGTCTCTATAATATACGCAGGGGCTGCTATTCCCTATAATATACACAGGGGCTGCTAATCCCTATAATATACACAGGGACTGATATTCCCTATAATATACACAGGGGCTGCTATTCTGTATAATATACACAGGGGCTGCTATTCTCTATAATAGACACAGGGGCTGCTATTCCCTATAATATACACAGCAGCTGCTATTCTCTATAATATACACAGGGGCTGCTATTCTCCATATTATACACAGGGGCTGCTATTCTCTATCATATACACAGGGGCTGCTATTCTCTATAATATACACAGGGGCTGCTATTCTCTATAATATACACAGGGGCTGCTATTCCCTGTAATATACACAGGGGCTGCTATTCTCTATAATATACATAGCGGCTGCTATTCCCTATAATATACACAGGGGCTGCTATTCTCTATAATACACACAGGGGCTGCTATTCCCTATAATATACACAGGGGCTGCTATTCCCTTTAATATACACAGGGGCTGCTATTCTCTATAATATACACAGTGGCTGCTATTCTCTATAATATACACAGGGGCTGCTATTCTCCACAATATACACAGGGGCTGCGATTCTCTGTAATATACACAGTGGCTGCTATTCTCTATAATATACACAGGGGCTGCTATTCTCTATAATATACGCAGGGGCTGCTATTCTTTATAATATACACAGGGGCTGCTATTCTCTATAATATACACAGGGGCTGCTATTCTTCAGAATATACACAGGGTCTGCCATTCCCCATAATATACAAAGGGGCTGCTATTCTCTATAGTATACACAGGGGCTGATATTCCGTATAATATACACAGGGGCTGCTATTCTGTGTAATATACACAGGGGCTGCTATTCTCTATAATATACACAGGGGCTGCTATTCCCTATAATAGACACAAGGGCTGCTTTCCCTATAATATACACAGTGGCTGCTGTTCTCTATAATATACACAGGGGCTGCTATTCTCTATAATATACAGAGGGGCTGCTATTCTCTATAATATACACAGGGGCTGCTATTCCCTATAATATACACAGGGGCTGCTATTCTCTATAATATACACAGGGGCTGCTATTCTCTATAATATACACAGGGGCTGCTATTCTCTATAATATACACAGTGGCTGCTATTCTCTATAATATACACAGGGGCTGCTATTCTCTATGATATACACAGGGGCTGCTATTCCCTATAATATACACTGTGGCTGCTATTCTCTATAATATACACAAGGGCTGCTATTCTCTATAATATACACAGGAGCTGCTATTCCCTGTAATATACACAGGGGCTGCTATTCTCTATATTATACACAGGGGCTGCTATTCTCTATAATATACACAGGGGCTGCTATTCCCTATAATAGACACAAGGGCTGCTTTCCCTATAATATACACAGTGGCTGCTATTCTCTATAATATACACAGGGGCTGCTATTCTCTATAATATTCACAGGGGCTGCTATTCTCTATAATATACACAGGGCCTGCTATTCTCTATAATATACACAGTGGCTGCTATTCTCTATAATATACACAGGTGCTGCTATTCCCTATAATATACACAGGGGCTGCTAGTCTCTATAATATACACAGGAGCTGCTATTCCCTGTAATATACACAGGGGCTGTTATTCTCTATAATATACACAGGGGCTGCTATTCTCTATAATATACACAGGGGCTGCTATTCCCTATAATATACACAGGGCCTGCTATTCTCTATAATATACACAGGGGCTGCTATTCCCTATAATATACACAGGGGTTGCTATTCCCTATATTATACACAGGGGCTGCTATTCTCTTTCATATACACACGGGCTGCTATTCTCTATAATATACACAGGGGCTGCTATTCCCTATAATATACACAGGGGCTGCTATTCCCTATAATATACACAGCGGCTGCTATTCTCTATAATATGCACAGGGGCTGCTATTCTCTATAATATACACAGGAGCTGCTATTCTCTATAATATACACAGGGGCTGCTATTCCCTATAATATACACAGGGGCTGCTATTCTCTATAATATGCACAGCGGCTGCTATCCTCTATAATATACACAGGGGCTGCTATTCTCTATAATATGCACAGGGGCTGCTATTCTCTATAATATGCACAGGGGCTGCTATTCTCTATAATATACACAGGGGCTGCTATTCTCTATAATATACACAGGGCTGCTATTCCCTATAATATAAACAGGGGCTGCTATTCTCTATAATATACACAGGGGCTGCTATTCTCTATAATATACACAGGGGCTGCTATTCCCTATAATATACACAGCGGCTGCGATTCTCTATAATATACACAGGGGCTGCTATTCTCTATAATATGCACAGGGGCTGCTATTCTCTATAATATACACAGGGGCTGCTATTCTCTATAATATACACAGGGGCTGCTATTCTCTATAATATACACAGGGGCTGCTATTCTCTATATTATACACAGGGGCTGCTATTCTCTGTAATATACACAGGGGCTGCTATTCTCTATAATATACACAGCGGCTGCTATTCTCTGTAATATGCACAGGGGCTGCTATTCTCTATAATACACACAGGGGCTGCTATTCTCTATAATATACACAGGGGCTGCTATTCTCTATAATATACACAGGGGCTGCTATTCCCCATAATATACACACGGGCTGGTATTCTCTATAATATACACAGGGGTTACTATTCTCTACAATATACACAGGGGCTGCTATTATCTATAACATACACAGGGGCTGCTATTCTCTGTAATATACACAGGGGCTGCTATTCTCTATAATATACAAAGGAGCTGCTACTCTCGATAATATACACAGGGGCTGCTATTCTCTACAATATACACAGGGGCTGCTATTCTCTATAATATAAACAGGGGCTGCTATTCTCTATAATATAAACAGGGGCTGCTAGTCCCTATAATATACACAGGGGCTGCTATTCCCTATAATATACACAGCGGCTGCTATTCTCTATAATATACACAGGGGCTGCTATTCTCTATAATATACACAGGGGCTGCTATTCTCTATCATATACACAGGGGCTGCTATTCTCTCTAATATACAGAGGGGCTGCTATTCTCTATGATATACACAGGGGCTGCTATTCCCTATAATATACACAGGGGCTGCTATTCTCTATAATATACACAGGGGCTGCTATTCTCTATAATATACACAGGAGCTGCTATTCTCTATAATATACACAGGGGCTGCTATTATCTATAATACACACAGGGGCTGCTATTCGCTATAATATACACAGGGGCTGCTATTCCCTATAATATACACAGGGGCTGCTATTCTCTGTAATATGCACAGGGGCTGCTATTCTCTATAATATACACAGGGGCTGCTCTTCCCTATAATATACACAGGGGCTGCTATTCCCTATAATATACACAGCGGCTGCTATTCTCTATAATATACACAGGGGCTGCTATTCCCTATAATATACACAGCGGCTGCTATTCTCTATAATATACACAGGGGCTGTTATTCTCTATATTATACACAGGGGCTGCTATTCTCTATCATATACACAGGGGCTGCTATTCTATATAATATACACAGGGGCTGCTATTCTCTATAATATACACAGCGGCTGCTATTCCCTATAATATACACAGGGGCTGCTATTCCCTATAATATACACAGGGGCTGCTATTCTCTATAATATACACAGGGGCTGCTATTCTCTATAATATACACAGGGGCTGCTATTCCCCATAATATACACACGGGCTGGTATTCTCTATAATATACACAGGGGTTACTATTCTCTACAATATACACAGGGGCTGCTATTATCTATAACATACACAGGGGCTGCTATTCTCTGTAATATACACAGGGGCTGCTATTCTCTATAATATACAAAGGAGCTGCTACTCTCGATAATATACACAGGGGCTGCTATTCTCTATAATATACACAGGGGCTGCTATTCTCTATAATATAAACAGGGGCTGCTATTCTCTATAATATAAACAGGGGCTGCTAGTCCCTATAATATACACAGGGGCTGCTATTCCCTATAATATACACAGCGGCTGCTATTCTCTATAATATACACAGGGGCTGCTATTCTCTATAATATACACAGGGGCTGCTATTCTCTATCATATACACAGGGGCTGCTATTCTCTCTAATATACAGAGGGGCTGCTATTCTCTATGATATACACAGGGGCTGCTATTCCCTATAATATACACAGGGGCTGCTATTCTCTATAATATACACAGGGGCTGCTATTCTCTATAATATACACAGGGGCTGCTATTCTCTATAATATACACAGGGGCTGCTATTATCTATAATATACACAGGGGCTGCTATTCGCTATAATATACACAGGGGCTGCTATTCCCTATAATATACACAGGGGCTGCTATTCTCTGTAATATGCACAGGGGCTGCTATTCTCTATAATATACACAGGGGCTGCTCTTCCCTATAATATACACAGGGGCTGCTATTCCCTATAATATACACAGCGGCTGCTATTCTCTATAATATACACAGGGGCTGCTATTCCCTATAATATACACAGCGGCTGCTATTCTCTATAATATACACAGGGGCTGTTATTCTCTATATTATACACAGGGGCTGCTATTCTCTATCATATACACAGGGGCTGCTATTCTATATAATATACACAGGGGCTGCTATTCTCTATAATATACACAGCGGCTGCTATTCCCTATAATATACACAGGGGCTGCTATTCCCTATAATATACAATGGGGCTGCTGTTCCCTATAATATACACAGGGGCTGCGATTCTCTATAATATACACAGGGGCTGCTATTCTCTATAATATACACAGGGGCTGCTATTCTCCACAATATACACAGGGGCTGCTGTTCCCTGTAATATACACAGGGGCTGCGATTCTCTGTAATATACACAGGGGCTGCTATTCTCTATAATATACACAGGGGCTGCTTTTCTCTATGATATACACAGGGGCTGCTATTCTCTATAATATACACAGGGGCTGCTATTCTCTATAATATACACAGGGGCTGCTATTCTGTATAATATACACAGGGTCTGCTATTCTCTATAATATACGCAGGGGCTGCTATTCCCTATAATATACACAGGGGCTGCTATTCTCTATAATATACACAGGGGCTGCATTTCTCTATAGTATACACAGGGGCTGCTATTCTCTATAATATACACAGGGGCTGCTAATCTGTATAAATGACACAAGGGCTGCTATTCCCTATAATATTCACAGGGGCTGCTATTCTCTATAATATACACAGGGGCTGCTATTCTCTATGATATACACAGGGGCTGCTATTCCCTATAATATACACAGGGGCTGCTATTCTCTATAATATACACAGGGGTTGCTGTTCCCCATAATATACACAGGTGCTGCTATTCCCTATAATATGCACAGGGGCTGCTATTCTCTATAATATACACAGGGGCTGCTATTCTCTATAATATACACAGGAGCTGCTATTCTCTATAATATACATAGGGGCTGCTATTCTCTATAATATACACATGGGCTGCTATTCTCTATGATATACACAGGGGCTGCTTTCCCTATAATATACACACGGGCTGGTATTCTCTATAATATACACAGGGGTTGCTATTCTCTACAATATACACAGGGGCTGCTATTATCTATGATATACACAGGGGCTACTATTCCCTATAACATACACAGGGGCTGCTATTCCCTATAATATACACAGGGGCTGCTATTCTCTATAATATACACAGGGGTTGCTATTCCCCATAATATACACAGGTGCTGCTATTCCCTATAATATACACAGGGGCTGCTAGTCTCTATAATATACACAGGAGCTGCTATTCCCTATAATATACACAGGGGCTGCCATTCTCTATAATATACACAGGGGTTGCTATTCTCTACAATATACACAGGGGCTGCTATTCTCTATAATATACACAGGGGCTGCTATTCTCTATAATATACACAGGGGCTGCTATTCTCTATAATATACACAGGGGGTGCCATTCTCTATCATGTACACAGGGGCTGCTGTTCTCTATAATATACACAGTGGCTGCTATTCTGCATAATATGCACAGGGGCTGCTGTTCTCTATAATATACACAGTGGCTGCTATTCTGCATAATATGCACAGGGGCTGCTATTCCCTGTAATATACACAGGGCCTGCTATTCCCAAAAATATACAATGGGGCTGCTATTCTCTATAATACACACAGGGGCTTCTATTCCCTATAATATACACAAGGGCTGCTGTTCTCTATAATATACACAGGGGCTGCTATTCCCTATAATATACACAGGGGCTGCTATTCCCTATAATATACACAGGGGCTGCTAGTCTCTATAATATACGCAGGGGCTGCTATTCCCTATAATATACACAGGGGCTGCTAATCCCTATAATATACACAGGGACTGATATTCCCTATAATATACACAGGGGCTGCTATTCTGTATAATATACACAGGGGCTGCTATTCTCTATAATAGACACAGGGGCTGCTATTCCCTATAATATACACAGCAGCTGCTATTCTCTATAATATACACAGGGGCTGCTATTCTCCATATTATACACAGGGGCTGCTATTCTCTATCATATACACAGGGGCTGCTATTCTCTATAATATACACAGGGGCTGCTATTCTCTATAATATACACAGGGGCTGCTATTCCCTGTAATATACACAGGGGCTGCTATTCTCTATAATATACATAGCGGCTGCTATTCCCTATAATATACACAGGGGCTGCTATTCTCTATAATACACACAGGGGCTGCTATTCCCTATAATATACACAGGGGCTGCTATTCCCTTTAATATACACAGGGGCTGCTATTCTCTATAATATACACAGTGGCTGCTATTCTCTATAATATACACAGGGGCTGCTATTCTCCACAATATACACAGGGGCTGCGATTCTCTGTAATATACACAGTGGCTGCTATTCTCTATAATATACACAGGGGCTGCTATTCTCTATAATATACACAGGGGCTGCTATTCTCTATAATATACGCAGGGGCTGCTATTCTTTATAATATACACAGGGGCTGCTATTCTCTATAATATACACAGGGGCTGCTATTCTTCAGAATATACACAGGGGCTGCCATTCCCCATAATATACAAAGGGGCTGCTATTCTCTATAGTATACACAGGGGCTGATATTCCGTATAATATACACAGGGGCTGCTATTCTGTGTAATATACACAGGGGCTGCTATTCTCTATAATATACACAGGGGCTGCTATTCCCTATAATAGACACAAGGGCTGCTTTCCCTATAATATACACAGTGGCTGCTGTTCTCTATAATATACACAGGGGCTGCTATTCTCTATAATATACAGAGGGGCTGCTATTCTCTATAATATACACAGGGGCTGCTATTCCCTATAATATACACAGGGGCTGCTATTCTCTATAATATACACAGGGGCTGCTATTCTCTATAATATACACAGGGGCTGCTATTCTCTATAATATACACAGTGGCTGCTATTCTCTATAATATACACAGGGGCTGCTATTCTCTATGATATACACAGGGGCTGCTATTCCCTATAATATACACTGTGGCTGCTATTCTCTATAATATACACAGGTGCTGCTATTCCCTATAATATACACAGGGGCTGCTAGTCTCTATAATATGCACAGGGGCTGCGATTCTCTATAATATACACAAGGGCTGCTATTCTCTATAATATACACAGGAGCTGCTATTCCCTGTAATATACACAGGGGCTGCTATTCTCTATATTATACACAGGGGCTGCTATTCTCTATAATATACACAGGGGCTGCTATTCCCTATAATAGACACAAGGGCTGCTTTCCCTATAATATACACAGTGGCTGCTATTCTCTATAATATACACAGGGGCTGCTATTCTCTATAATATTCACAGGGGCTGCTATTCTCTATAATATACACAGGGGCTGCTATTCTCTATAATATACACAGTGGCTGCTATTCTCTATAATATACACAGGTGCTGCTATTCCCTATAATATACACAGGGGCTGCTAGTCTCTATAATATACACAGGAGCTGCTATTCCCTGTAATATACACAGGGGCTGTTATTCTCTATAATATACACAGGGGCTGCTATTCTCTATAATATACACAGGGGCTGCTATTCCCTATAATATACACAGGGGCTGCTATTCTCTATAATATACACAGGGGCTGCTATTCCCTATAATATACACAGGGGTTGCTATTCCCTATATTATACACAGGGGCTGCTATTCTCTTTCATATACACACGGGCTGCTATTCTCTATAATATACACAGGGGCTGCTATTCCCTATAATATACACAGGGGCTGCTATTCCCTATAATATACACAGCGGCTGCTATTCTCTATAATATGCACAGGGGCTGCTATTCTCTATAATATACACAGGAGCTGCTATTCTCTATAATATACACAGGGGCTGCTATTCCCTATAATATACACAGGGGCTGCTATTCTCTATAATATGCACAGCGGCTGCTATCCTCTATAATATACACAGGGGCTGCTATTCTCTATAATATGCACAGGGGCTGCTATTCTCTATAATATGCACAGGGGCTGCTATTCTCTATAATATACACAGGGGCTGCTATTCTCTATAATATACACAGGGCTGCTATTCCCTATAATATACACAGGGGCTGCTATTCTCTATAATATACACAGGGGCTGCTATTCTCTATAATATACACAGGGGCTGCTATTCCCTATAATATACACAGCGGCTGCGATTCTCTATAATATACACAGGGGCTGCTATTCTCTATAATATGCACAGGGGCTGCTATTCTCTATAATATACACAGGGGCTGCTATTCTCTATAATATACACAGGGGCTGCTATTCTCTATAATATACACAGGGGCTGCTATTCTCTATATTATACACAGGGGCTGCTATTCTCTGTAATATACACAGGGGCTGCTATTCTCTATAATATACACAGCGGCTGCTATTCTCTGTAATATGCACAGGGGCTGCTATTCTCTATAATACACACAGGGGCTGCTATTCTCTATAATATACACAGGGGCTGCTATTCTCTATAATATACACAGCGGCTGCTATTCTCTATAATATACACAGGGGCTGCTATTCCCTGTAATATACACAGGGGTTGCTATTCCCTATAATATACACAGGGGCTGCTATTCTCTATAATATACACAGGGGCTGCTATTCTCTATAATATACACAGGGGCTGCTATTCTCTATAATATACACAGGGGCTGCTATTCCCTATAATATACACAGGGGCTGCTATTCTCTACAATAAACACAGGGGCTGCTATTCTCTATAATATACACAGGGGCTGCTATTCCCTATAATATACACAGGGGCTGCTATTCTTTATAATATACACAGGGGCTGCTATTCTCTATAATATACACAGGGGCTGCTATTCTCTATAATATACACAGGGGCTGCTATTCTCTACAATAAACACAGGGGCTGCTATTCTCTATAATATACACAGGAGCTGCTATTCCCTATAATATACACAGGGGCTGCTATTCTCTATAATATACACAGGGGCTGCTAGTCTCTATAATGTACACAGGGGCTGCTATTCTCTATAATATACACAGGGGCTGCTATTCTCTATAATATACACAGGGGCTGCTATGCTCTGTAATATACACAGGGGCTGCTATTCCCTATAATATACACAGGGGCTGCTATTCTATATAATATACACAGGGGCTGCTATTCTCTATAATATAAACAGGGGCTGCTATTCTCTATAATATACACAGGGGCTGCTATTCTCTATAATATACACAGGGGCTGCTATTCTCTATAATATACACAGGGGCTGCTATTCTCTATAATATACACAGGGGCTGCTATTCTCTATAATATACACAGCGGCTGCTATTCTCTATAATATGCACAGGGGCTGCTATTCTCTATAATATGCACAGGGGCTGCTATTCTCTATAATATACACAGGGGCTGCTATTCCCTATAATATACACAGGGGCTGCTATTCCCTATAATATACACAGGGGTTGCTATTCCCTATAATATACACAGGGGCTGCTATTCTCTATAATATACACAGGGGCTGCTATTCTCTATAATATACACAGGGGCTGCTATTCTCTATAATATACACAGGGGCTGCTATTCCCTATAATATACACAGGGGCTGCTATTCTCTATAATATACACAGGGGCTGCAATTCTCTATAATATACACAGGGGCTGCTATTCTCTATAATATACACAGGGGCTGATATTCTCTATAATGTACACAGGGGCTGCTATTCTCTATAATGTACACAGGGGCTGCTATTCTCTATAATATACACAGGGGCTGCTATGCTCTGTAATATACACAGGGGCTGCTATTCCCTATAATATACACAGGGGCTGCTATTCTATATAATATACACAGGGGCTGCTATTCTCTATAATATACACAGGGGCTGCTATTCTCTATAATATACACAGGGGCTGCTATTCTCTATAATATACACAGGGGCTGCTATTCTCTATAATATACACAGGGGCTGCTATTCTCTATAATATACACAGGGGCTGCTATTCTCTATAATATACACAGCGGCTGCTATTCTCTATAATATGCACAGGGGCTGCTATTCTCTATAATATACACAGGGGCTGCTATTCCCTATAATATACACAGGGGCTGCTATTCCCTATAATATACACAGGGGTTGCTATTCCCTATAATATACACAGGGGCTGCTATTCTCTATAATATACACAGGGGCTGCTATTCTCTATAATATACACAGGGGCTGCTATTCTCTATAATATACACAGGGGCTGCTATTCCCTATAATATACACAGGGGCTGCTATTCTCTATAATATAAACAGGGGCTGCAATTCTCTATAATATACACAGGGGCTGCTATTCTCTATAATATACACAGGGGCTGCGATTCTCTATAATATACACAGGGGCTGCTATTCTCTATAATATACACAGGGGCTGCTATTCTCTACAATAAACACAGGGGCTGCTATTCTCTATAATATACACAGGGGCTGCGATTCTCTATAATATACACAGGGGCTGCTATTCTCTATAATATACACAGGGGCTGCTATTCCCTACAATAAACACAGGAGCTGCTATTCCCTATAATATACACAGGGGCTGCGATTCTCTATAATACACACAGGGGCTGCTATTCTCTATAATATATACAGGGGCTGCTATTCCCTATAATATACACAGGAGCTGCTATTCCCTATAATATACACAGGGGCTGCTATTCTCTATAATATACACAGGGGCTGCTATTCTCTATAATATACACAGGGGCTGCGATTCTCTATTATATACACAGGGGCTGCTATTCTCTATAATATACACAGGGGCTGCTATTCTCTCTAATATACACAGGGGCTGCTATTCTCTATAATATACACAGGGGCTGCTATTCTCTATAATATACACAGGGGCTGCTATTCTCTATAATATAAACAGGGGCTGCTATTCTCTATAATATACACAGGGGCTGCTATTCTCTATAATATACACAGGGGCTGCTATTCCCTATAATATGCACAGGGGCTGCTATTCTCTATAATATGCACAGGGGCTGGTATTCTCTATAATATACACAGGGGCTGCTATTCTCTATAATATACACAGGGGCTGCTATTCTCTATAATATACACAGGGGCTGCTATTCTCTACAATATACACAGGGGCTGCTATTCTCTGTAATATACACAGGGGCTGCTATTCTCTATAATATACACAGGGGCTGCTATTCTCTATAATATACACAGGGGCTGCTATTCTCTATAATATACACAGGGGCTGCTATTCTCTATAATATACACAGGGTCTGCTATTCTCTATAATATACACAGGGGCTGCTATTCTCTATAATATACACAGGGGCTGCTATTCTCTATAATATACACAGGGGCTGCTATTCCCTACAATAAACACAGGGGCTGCTATTCCCTATAATATACACAGGGGCTGCTATTCTCTCTAATATGCACAGGGGCTGCTATTCTCTATAATATACACAGGGGCTGCTATTCTCTATAATATACACAGGGGCTGCTATTCTCTATAATATACACAGGGGCTGCTATTCTCTATAATATACACAGGGGCTGCTATTCCCTATAATATACACAGGGGCTGCTATTCTCTATAATATACACAGGGGCTGCTATTCTCTATAATATACACAGGGGCTGCTATTCTCTATAATATACACAGGGGCTGCTATTCCCTATAATATGCACAGGGGCTGCTATTCTCTATAATATGCACAGGGGCTGGTATTCTCTATAATATACACAGGGGCTGCTATTCTCTATAATATACACAGGGGCTGCTATTCTCTATAATATACACAGGGGCTGCTATTCTCTACAATATACACAGGGGCTGCTATTCTCTGTAATATACACAGGGGCTGCTATTCTCTATAATATACACAGGGGCTGCTATTCTCTATAATATACACAGGGGCTGCTATTCTCTATAATATACACAGGGGCTGCTATTCTCTATAATATACACAGGGGCTGCTATTCTCTATAATATACACAGGGGCTGCTATTCTCTATAATATACACAGGGGCTGCTATTCCCTATAATATGCACAGGGGCTGCTATTCTCTATAATATACACAGGGGCTGCTATTCTCTATAATATACACAGGGGCTGCTATTCTCTATAATATACACAGGGGCTGCTATTCTCTATAATATACACAGGGGCTGCTATTCTCTATAATATACACAGGGGCTGCTATTCCCTATAATATGCACAGGGGCTGCTATTCTCTATAATATACACAGCGGCTGCTATTCTCTATAATATGCACAGGGGCTGCTATTCTCTATAATATACACAGGGGCTGCTATTCCCTATAATATACACAGGGGCTGCTATTCCCTATAATATACACAGGGGTTGCTATTCCCTATAATATACACAGGGGCTGCTATTCTCTATAATATACACAGGGGCTGCTATTCTCTATAATATACACAGGGGCTGCTATTCTCTATAATATACACAGGGGCTGCTATTCCCTATAATATACACAGGGGCTGCTATTCTCTATAATATAAACAGGGGCTGCAATTCTCTATAATATACACAGGGGCTGCTATTCTCTATAATATACACAGGGGCTGCGATTCTCTATAATATACACAGGGGCTGCTATTCTCTATAATATACACAGGGGCTGCTATTCTCTACAATAAACACAGGGGCTGCTATTCTCTATAATATACACAGGGGCTGCGATTCTCTATAATATACACAGGGGCTGCTATTCTCTATAATATACACAGGGGCTGCTATTCCCTACAATAAACACAGGGGCTGCTATTCCCTATAATATACACAGGGGCTGCGATTCTCTATAATACACACAGGGGCTGCTATTCTCTATAATATATACAGGGGCTGCTATTCCCTATAATATACACAGGAGCTGCTATTCCCTATAATATACACAGGGGCTGCTATTCTCTATAATATACACAGGGGCTGCTATTCTCTATAATATACACAGGGGCTGCGATTCTCTATTATATACACAGGGGCTGCTATTCTCTATAATATACACAGGGGCTGCTATTCTCTCTAATATACACAGGGGCTGCTATTCTCTATAATATACACAGGGGCTGCTATTCTCTATAATATACACAGGGGCTGCTATTCTCTATAATATAAACAGGGGCTGCTATTCTCTATAATATACACAGGGGCTGCTATTCTCTATAATATACACAGGGGCTGCTATTCCCTATAATATGCACAGGGGCTGCTATTCTCTATAATATGCACAGGGGCTGGTATTCTCTATAATATACACAGGGGCTGCTATTCTCTATAATATACACAGGGGCTGCTATTCTCTATAATATACACAGGGGCTGCTATTCTCTACAATATACACAGGGGCTGCTATTCTCTGTAATATACACAGGGGCTGCTATTCTCTATAATATACACAGGGGCTGCTATTCTCTATAATATACACAGGGGCTGCTATTCTCTATAATATACACAGGGGCTGCTATTCTCTATAATATACACAGGGTCTGCTATTCTCTATAATATACACAGGGGCTGCTATTCTCTATAATATACACAGGGGCTGCTATTCTCTATAATATACACAGGGGCTGCTATTCCCTACAATAAACACAGGGGCTGCTATTCCCTATAATATACACAGGGGCTGCTATTCTCTCTAATATGCACAGGGGCTGCTATTCTCTATAATATACACAGGGGCTGCTATTCTCTATAATATACACAGGGGCTGCTATTCTCTATAATATACACAGGGGCTGCTATTCTCTATAATATACACAGGGGCTGCTATTCCCTATAATATACACAGGGGCTGCTATTCTCTATAATATACACAGGGGCTGCTATTCTCTATAATATACACAGGGGCTGCTATTCTCTATAATATACACAGGGGCTGCTATTCCCTATAATATGCACAGGGGCTGCTATTCTCTATAATATGCACAGGGGCTGGTATTCTCTATAATATACACAGGGGCTGCTATTCTCTATAATATACACAGGGGCTGCTATTCTC
>NW_028225179.1:32899663-32954663 GCF_052327205.1 Somniosus microcephalus | reverse complement strand
GCATGGGTTAGATACAGAGTAAAGCTCCCTCTACACTGTCCCATCAAACACTCCCAGGGCAGGTACAGCACGGGTTAGATACAGAGTAAAGCTCCCACTACACTGCCCCATCAAACACTCCCAGGGCAGGTACAGCACGGGTTAGACACAGAGTAAAGCTCCCTCTACACTGTCCCATCAAACACTCCCAGGGCAGGTACAGCACGGGTTAGACACAGAGTAAAGCTCCCTCTACACTGTCCCATCAAACACTCCCAGGGCAGGTACAGCACGGGTTAGATACAGAGTAAAGCTCCCACTACACTGTCCCATCAAACACTCCCAGGACAGGTACAGCACGGGTTAGATACAGTGTAAAGCTCCCTCTACACTGTCCCATCAAACACTCCCAGGCCAGGTACAGCACGGGTTAGATACAGAGTAAAGCTCCCACTACACTGCCCCATCAAACACTCCCAGGACAGGTACAGCACGGGTTAGATACAGAGTAAAGATCCCTGTGCACTGTCCCATCAAACACTCCCAGGGCAGGTACAGCACGGGTTAGATATAGAGAAACATAGAACAATAGGAGCAGGAGTCGGCCATTCAGCCCTTCGAGCCTGCTCCGCCTTTCAATATGATCATGGCTGATCCTCTATCTCAATACCATATTCCTGCTTTCTCCCCATACCCCTTGATGCCTTTTGTGTCTAGAAATCTATCTATCTCCTTCTTAAATATATTCAGTGACTTGGCCTCCACAGCCTTCTGTGGTAGCGAATTCCACAGGTTCCCCACCCTCTGAGTGAAGAAATTTCTCCTCATCTCAGTCCTAAATATCCTACCCCATATCCTGAGACTGTGACCCCTCGTTCTAGACCCCCCCCAGCCAGGGGAAACATCCTCCCTGCATCCAGTCTGTCTAACCCTGTCAGAATTTTATACGTTTCAATGAGATCCCCTCTCATTCTTCTAAACTCTAGTGAATATAGGGCTAGTTGACCCAATCTCTTCTCATACGACAGTCCTGCCATCCCAGGAATCAGTCTGGTGAACCTTCGCTGCACTCCCTCTATGGCAAGTGTATCCTTTCTTAGGTAAGGAGACCAAAACTGCACACAGTACTCCAGGTGTGGTCTCACCAAGGCCCTGTACAACTGTAGTAAGACATCCTTGCTCCTGTACTCAAATCCTCTTGCAATGAAGGCCAACATACCATTTGCCTTCCTAACTGCTTGCTGCACCTGCATGTTTGCTTTCAGTGACTGGTGTACAAGGACACCCAGGTCCCTTTGTACATCAGCATTTCCCAATCTATCACCATTTAAATAATACTCTGCCTTACTGTTTTTCCTACCGAAGTGGATAACTTCATATTTATCCACGTTATACTGCATCTGCCATGTATTTACCCACTCACTCAACTTGTCTAAATCGCCTTGAAGCCTCTTTGCATCCTCCTCATAATCCCACCTAGTTTCGTGTCGTCAGCAAATTTGGAAATATTACATTTGGTTCCCTCATCCAAATCATTGATATATATTGTGAATAGCTGGGGCCCAAGCACTGATCCCTGCGGTACCCCACTAGTCACCGCCTGCCACCCCGAAAAAGACCCATTTATTCCTACTCTGGTTTCTGTGTTAACCAATTTTCAATCCATGCCAATATATTACCACCAATCCCACGTGCTTTAATTTTGCACACTAACCTCTTATGTGGGACTTTATCAAAGGCCTTCTGAAAACCTAAATACACCACATCCACTGGTTCTCCCTTATCTATTCTACCAGTTGCATCCTCAAAAAACTCCAGTAGGTTTGTCAAACACGATTTCCCTTTCATAAATCCATGTTGACTTTGTCTGATCCTGTTGATATTTTCTAAGTGTCCTGTTATCACATCCTTTATAATAGGCTCTAGCATTTCCCTACTACTGATGTTAGGCTAACCGGTCTGTAGTTCCCTGTTTTCTCTCTCCCTCCTTTTTTAAATAGTGGGGTTACATTTGCCACCCTCCAATCTGCCGGAACTGTTCCATAATCTATAGAATTTTGGAAGATGACAACCGATGCATCCACTGTTTCCATGGCTACCTCTTTTAGTACTCTGGGATGCAGATTATCAGGCCCTGGGGATTTATCAGCTTTCAGTCCCATTCATTTCTCCAGCACTATTTTTTTACGAATACTAATTTCCTTTAATTCCTCCTTCTCACTAGACCCTTGGTTCCCTAGCATTTCTGGGAAGTTATTTGTGTCCCCTTCCGTGAAGACAGAACCAAAGTATTTGTTTAGTTGCTCTGCCATTTCCTGTTCCCCATCATAAATTCTTCCGTTTCTGACTGTAAGGGACCTACATTGGTCTTCACTAATCTTTTTCTTTTTACATACTTGTAGAAGCTTTTACAATCCGCTTTTATGTTCCTTGCAAGTTTACTCTCATACTCTATTTTTCCCCACTTAATCAATCTCATGGTCCTTTTTTGCTGAACTCTAAACTGCTCCCAATCCTCAGGCTTGCTACTTTTTCTGGCAACTTTATATGACTCCTTTTTGGATCTAATACTATCCTTAATTTCTTTTGTCAGCCATGGTTGGGCCGCTTTTCCTTTTGTGTTTTTGCGCCAGAAAGGAATGTATAACTGTTGCAATTCATGCATTCGTTCCTTAAATGTTAGCCATTGCCTCTCCACCGCCATGCCTTTTAATGAAGTTCCCCAATCTATCATAGCCAACTCACTCCTCATACCTTCGTAGTTTCCTTTGTTTAGATTTCGGACCCTAGTTTCGGATTGGACTTCTTCACTTTACATTTTAATGAAGATTTCTACCATATTATGGTCACTCTTCCCTAAAGGACCCCACACAACAAGATTATTAATTAACCCCTTCTCATTACACAATACCCAATCTAGGATAGCCTGTTCCCTAGTTGGCTCCTCAACGTACTGGTCTAAAAAATCATCTCGTACACACTCCAGGAATTCATCCTCCACAGTACTATTGCTAATTTGGTTTGGCCAGTCTATATGTAGATTAAAGTCACCCATGATTACTGTAGTACCCTTGTTACATGCATCTCTAATTTCCTGTTTGGTGCCGTCCCCTACATTACCACTGCTGTTTGGAGGCCTATAGACAACTCCCACCAATGTTTTCTGCCCCTTGATGCTTCTTAGCTCCACCCAGACTGATTCTACGTCTTGATTTTTTTGAGCCAATATCCTTTCTCACTATTGCTCTGATTTCATCCTTTACTAACAACGCCACCCCACCTCCTTTTCCTTTTTGCCTGTCCTTCCTAAATATCGAATATCCTTGGATATTCAGCTCCCAGTCTTGGTCACCCTGCAGCCATGTACATAAGAACATAAGAAGTAGGAGCAGGAGTAGGCCATACGGCCCCTCGGGCCTGCTCCGCCATTCAATAGGATCATGGCTGATCCGAACCTAGACTCACGTCCACTTCCCTGCCCTCTCCCCGTAACCCCTAATTCCCTTATCTGCTAGGAAACTGTCTATCTCCGTTTTAAATTTATTTAATGTTACAGCTTCCACAGCTCTCTGAGGTAGCAAATTCCATAGATTTACTACCCTCTGAGTGAAGAAGTTTCTCCTCATCTCAGTTTTAAAACGGCAGCCCCTTATTCTAAGATTATGCCCCCTAGTTCTAGTCTCACCCATCAGTGGAAACATCCTCCCCGCATCCACCCGATCAAGCCCCCTCACAATCTTATATGTTTCGATAAGATCGCCTCTCACTCTTCTGAATTCCAATGAGTAGAGGCCCAACCTACTCAACCTTTCCTCATAAGTCAACCCCCTCATCTCCGGAATCAACCGAGTGAACCTTCTCTGAACTGCCTCGAGAGCAAGTATATCTTTTCTTAAATATGGAAACCAAAACTGCACGCAGTATTCCAGGTGTGGCCTCACCTGTACCCTGTATAACTGAAGCAAGACTTCCCTGTTTTTATACTCCATCCCCCTTGCAATAAAAGCCAAGATTCCATTGGCCTTCCTGATCACCTGCTGTACCTGCATACTAACCTTCTGTGTTTCATGCACCAGGACCCCCAGATCCCTTTGTACTGTAATCACAATTATATCGTATCCGTTTACATCTATTTGCGCTGTTAATTCATCTACCTTATGAAGAATGCTTTGTGTTTTCAGATACAGTGCCTTTAGATTTGTCTTTTTAACATTTTTAGACATCTTAACATTTTTTTGTACTATGGCCCTGACATAATAAAACTCACTACGCCCTTGGTTTGAGCATTAAGCAAGGCTTTAATCAACTTGTTTCAGAACATGGAGGTCTAGTTGTACTTCACTAGTTCCTTGTCTTACAAAATGTCCCTGGTCAAGCTGGGCCCACGCCCGAGTATTTATACTCCTTGGACGGCGCCACCAGCTGGCCGTCCAGCGTTATTTCATGAGTAGTTTCTTTATGATGATGAGATTTATAACAGGCCCTATTTGTCTTACTACCATTTTTTCTTACCCGGACCCTATTTGTTAGTGCACTCCTTTGTTTGTACGCTCTGTACAAAAGGTTAGTATGCAGGTGCAGCAAGTGATTAAGAAGGCCAATGGAATGTTGGCTTTCATTGCTAGGGGGATAGAATATAAAAATAGGGAGGTATTGCTTCAGTTGTACAAGGTATTGGTGAGACCGCACCTGGAATACTGCGTACAGTTTTGGTGTCCATACTTAAGAAAGGACATACTTGCCCTCGAGTCAGTACAAAGAAGGTTCACTCGGTTAATCCCGGGGGTGAGGGGATGGACATATGAGGAGAGGTTGAGTAGATTGGGACTCTACTCATTGGAGTTCAGAAGAATGAGAGGCGATCTTATCGAAACATATAAGATTGTGAAGGGGTTGGATCGGGTGGATGCGGGGAGGATGTTCCCGATGATGGGTGAAACTAGAACTAGGGGGCATAGTCTTAGAATAAGGGGCTGCTCTTTCAAAACTGAGATGAGGAGGAACTACTTCACTCAGAGGGTGGTAGGTCCATGGAATATGCTGCCCCAAAAAGCTGTAGAAGCTACATCATTACATAAATTTAAAACAGAAATAGACAGTTTCCTAGAAGTAAAGGGAATTAAGGGTTACGGGGAGCGGGCAGGAATTTGGACATGAGTCTAGGTTCGGATCGGTCATGGCCCTGTGGGTAGCGGAGCGGGCCCAGGGGCCGTGTAGCCTGATCCTGCTCCTATTTCATGTGTCTAATTCTGTTAGATTCAGGAGATGGTTCTGTGATAGTGGATTGGCGGTTAGGATCAGATCAGCCATGATCTTATTGAATGGCGGAGCAGGCTCGAGGGGCCGATTGGCCTACTCCTGCTCCTATTTCTTATGTTCTTATGTCCCTTCCTGACACAATCTGGTTTTCCTTACCCCAATCACTTTCCTGCACTGCTTCCTTGTCTTTTCTCTTTTGTATTCTAGATTTCTCTCCACCAGGACCCTCCCGCCCCTTATTTAGTTTAAAGCCCTATCTACCTCCCTAGTTATTCGATTCGCTAGAACTCTGGTCCCAGCATGGTTCAGGTGTAGTCCGTCCCAACGGAACAGCTCTCTCTTTCCCCAGTACTGGTGCCAGTGCCCCACGAATCGAAACCCACTTCTCCCACACCAATCTTTGAGCCACGCATTCATCTCCCTGCTCCTATTGACCCGATGCCAATTTGCTTGTGGCTCCGGTTGTAATCCAGAGATTATGACCTTTGTGGTTCTGCTTTTTAATTTAGTCCCTAGCTGCTCAAACTCTCCTAGCAGAACCTCTTTCTTTGTCCTACCTATGTCCGTTGGTACCTACGTGGACCACGACAACTGGATCCTCCCCCTCCTACTCCAAGTTCTTCTCCAGCCCGGAGGAGATGTCCTTTACCCTGGCACCGGGTAGACAACATAGCCTTCGGGACTCGCGCTTCTGGCTGCAGAGAACAGTGTCTATCCCCCTAACTATACTGTCGCCTACTACAACCACCTACTGCAACCACTCCCCCCACTTGAACGGCTTCCTGTACCACAGTGCCGTGGTCAGTTTACTCATCCTCCCCGCAGTCCCCGCACTGGTCCACAAGGGTTGCAAGAACCTCGAATCTATTGGACAAGTGCAGGGACTGAGGCTCCTACAATACTGACTTGGATAAAGAACTGGTTGGCAGACAGGAAGCAAAGAGTTGGAATAAACGGCTCTTTTTCCGAGTGGCAGGCAGTGACTAGTGGGGTACCGCAGGGATCGGTCCTAGGACCCCAGCTATTCACAATATATATAAATGATCTAGACGAGGGAACTAGATGTAATATCTCCAAGTTTGCAGACGACACAAAGCTGGGTGGGCGTGTGTGCTGTGAGGGGGATGCCGAGAAACCCCAGTATGATTTGGACAGGTTGGGTGATTGGGCAGAAGCATGGCAGATGCAGTATAATGTGGATAAATGCGAGGTTATCCACTTTGGTGTCAAAAACAGGAACGCAGATTATTATCTGAACGGCAATAGATTGGGAGAAGGGGAAGTGCAACGAGACCTGGGTGTCCTTGTGCACCAGTCGCTGAAGGTAAGCATGCAGGTGCAGCAGGCGGTTAAGAAGGCAAATGGAATGTTGGCCTTCGTAGCGAGAGGATTCGAGTACAGGAGCAAGGATGTCTTGCTGCAGTTGTACAGGGCCTTGGTGAGACCACACCTTGAGTATTGTGTGCAGTTTTGGTCGCCTTATCTGAGGAAGGATGTTCTTGCCATGGAGGGCATACTGGAGTTTCTCTGCATCCTCCTCAAAGCACACACGCCCACCCAGCTTTGTGTCGTCTGCAAACTTGGAGATATTACATCTAGCTCCCTCGTCTAGATCATTAATATATATTGTCAATAACTGGGGTCCTAGCACCAATCCCTGCAGTACCCCACTAGTCACTGCCTTCCACTCAGAAAAAGACCCGTTTATTCCAACACTATCTTAACACTTAGCCCACAGTCACTACAAGTCACTTACCTACCTTACGTGTAATGTCACACTACCATTTTCTCTTGTCGATGCAGGTCTGTTGCTACTTTAATCCCTGCTCTCGGGCCTCGGTCTACTCCCAGGGCAGGTACAGCACAAGTTAGATACAGAGTGAAGCTCCCGCTACGCTGTGAGTCAATCAAGTGACCTCTCAGAGTTCTTGGACAAGACACAAATAGGCAGCAGCCAGTAGGTTTGAGCAATAGATCAGATTTATTGAGCTTACAGCGTAATCAATACTTAACATTAGGCGATAGTCAAAACGAATAGCTCGCAGCCCTCGGTGTCTGGAGCCCTTCGGACACAGGCAATGTCATCGTAAGTCTGTTCCTTTTCTTCGCAGCATATCTGTGTGTGAAGTTGTTCTTTGAGTATCGAGATTTTAACCCTTTCCTTATCAACAGTTTGTTTGGCCAGGGTCTATATATGGTCTGTAACAAAATCACCTTCTTTAATTGGTTCTAATGGTCAAAATACCAATGTCACTCAGGTTAAGGCTAGTAACCTGGCCACTCCTTTTCCTGTAAATTTCCACAACCCTAATCCTGCTCTCTTGTTATCTTGTTAATAGTTTTTCACCCCCTTGGAATTTTGCCATATACTCTTTCATTTCATGTCCTCCCTGGTACAAGGCCTTTAGACCAAGTGCCCAAATCAGCGCTGTTTTACTTGCCTAGAGTTATCCAGACTGACGTAATCAAACTCACTACGCAATTGGCTTGAGCATAAAGCAAGGCTTTAATCAACTTGTTTCAGAACATGGAGGTCTAGTTGTACTTCACTAGTTCCTTGTCTTACAAAATGTCTCTGGGCAAGCTGGGCCCACGCCCGAGTATTTATACTCCTTGGACGGCGCCACCAGCTAGCCGTCCAGTGTTATTTCACGAGTAGTTTCTTGATGATGATGAGATTTATAACACAGACTATTTCACTTTAATCCACCAGACAAATACCTTAACTTCCATGATCTCTCTCATTTTATGTCCTTGTACTAATTATCCTTTAAACATTGTTGCAGTTAGTTTTGTTAAGCGAATTCTAAGTTCAACTTAGCATCATAATATGTTATTTAATGATTTGACCTTCACTAGCATCCTGTGACTGTTTATTATCAAAGCTGAGTAAAAATTGCTTTTCACTATCCGCGCAGCTGCATTCTGAACAAGTTTTAGCTTTTTAGTTATCCAGGAGTAATTATGGGGAATATTATTTCGTCAATGGCTACACTTGAAGTTATACATATATGATTCTCATCGACTAAATATCTTTAAATCTCAGCTTTTCCTACAAAACTGCCCCATCAAATACTCCCAGGGCTGGTACAGCACAGGGTTAGATATAGGGTAAAGCTCACTCTACACTGTCCCATCAAACAGTCTCAGGGCAGGTACAGCACGGGGTTAGATACAGAGTAAAGCTTCCTCTACACTGTCCCATCAAACACTCCCAGGGCAGGTACAGCACGGGTTAGATACAGAGTAAAGCTCCCTCTACACTGTCCCATCAAATACTCCCAGGGCAGGTACAGCACGGGTTAGATACAGAGTAAAGCTCCCTCTACACTGTCCCATCAAACACTCCCGGGGCAGGTACAGCACGGGTTAGATACAGAGTAAAGCTCCCTCTACACTGTCCCATCAAACACTCCCAGGGCAGGTACAGCACGTGTTAGATACAGAGTTAAGCTCCCTCTACACTGTCCCATCAAGCACTCCCAGATCATGTACAACACGGGTTAGATACAGGGCAAAGCTCCATCTACACTGTCCCATCAAACACTCCCATGGCAGCCACAGCACGGGGTTAGATACAGAGTAAAGCTCCCTCTACACTGTCCCATCAAACACTCCCAGGGCATGTACAGCACGGGTTAGACACAGAGTAAAGCTACCTCTACACTGTCCCATCAAACACTCCCAGGGCATGTACAGCACGGGTTAGATACAGATTAAAGCTTCCTCTACACTGTCCCATCAAACACTCCCAGGGCAGGTACAGCACAGGTTAGACACTGAGTAAAGCTCCCTCTACACTGTGCGATCAAACACTCCCAGGGCATGTACAGCACGGGTTAGAAAAAGTGCAAAGCTCCCTCTACACTGTCCCATCAAACACTCCCCAGGCAGGCACAGCATGGGTTAGATACAGAGTAATGCTCCCTCTACACTGTCCCATCAAACACTCCCAGGGCAGGTATAGCACGGGTTAGATATAGAGTAAAGCTCACTCTACACTGTCGCATCAAACACTCCCAGGGCAGCCACAGCACGGGGTTAGATACAGAGTAAAGCTCCCTCTACACTGTCCCATCAAACACTCCCATGGCAGCCACAGCATGGGTTTAGATACAGAGTAAAGCTCCCTCTACACTGTCCCATCAAACACTCCCAGGGCATGTACAGCACGGGTTAGATACAGAGTAAAGCTACCTCTACACTGTCCCATCAAACACTCCCAGGGCATGTACAGCACGGGTTAGATACAGAGTAAAGCTCATTCTACACTGTCCCATCAAACACTCCCAGGGCAGGTACAGCACGGGTTAGATACAGATTAAAGCTTCCTCTACACTGTCCCATCAAACACTCCCAGGGCAGGTACAGCACATTTTAGATACAGAGTAAAGCTCCCTCTACACTGTCCCATCAAGCACTCCCAGATCATGTACAACACGGGTTAGATACAGAGCAAAGCTCCATCTACACTGTCCCATCAAACACTCCCAGAACAGGTACAGCACAGGTTAGATACTGAGTAAAGCTCCCTCTACACTGTGCGATCAAACACTCCCAGGGCAGGTACAGCACAGGTGAGATACAGAGTAAAGCTCCCTCTACACTGTCCCATCAAACACTCCCAGGGCATGTACAGCACGGGTTAGATATAGTGCAAAGCTCCCTCTACACTGTCCCGTCAAACACTCCCAGGGCAGGTATAGCACGGGTTAGATACAGATTAAAGCTCACTCTACACTGTCCCATCAAACACTCCCACAGCTGGTACAGAATGGGGTTAGATAGAGAGTAAAGCTCTCTCTACACTGGCTCATCAAACACTCCCAAGGCAGGTACAGTATGGGATAGATACAGAATAAAGATCCGTCTACACTGTCCGATCAAACACTCCCAGGGCAGGTACAGCACGGATTAGATGCAGAGTAAAGCTCCCTCGACACTGTCCGATCAAACACTCCCAGGGCAGGTACAGCACGGATTAGATACAGAGTAAACCTCCCTCAACACTGTCCCCATCAAACGCTCCCAGGGCAGGTACAGCATGGGTTAGATACAGAGTAAAGCTCCCTCTGCACTGTCCCCATCAAACACTCCCAGGGCACGTACAGCACGGGGTTAGATACAGAGTAAACCTCCCTCAACACTGTCCCCATCAAACGCTCCCAGGGCAGGTACAGCATGGGTTAGATACAGAGTAAAGCTCCCTCTGCACTGTCCCCATCAAACACTCCCAGGGCACGTACAGCACGGGGTTAGATACAGAGTAAACCTCCCTCAACACTGTCCCCATCAAACGCTCCCAGGGCAGGTACAGCATGGGTTAGATACAGAGTAAAGCTCCCTCTGCACTGTCCCCATCAAACACTCCCAGGGCACGTACAGCACGGATTAGATACAGAGTAAACCTCCCTCAACACTGTCCCCATCAAACGCTCCCAGGGCAGGTACAGCATGGGTTAGATACAGAGTAAACCTCCCTCAACACTGTCCCCATCAAACACTCCCAGGGCAGGTACAGCACGGGGTTAGATACAGAGTAAAGCTCCTTCTACACTGTCCCATCAAACACTCCCAGGGCAGGTATAGCACGGGTTAGATACAGAGTAAAGCTCCCTTGACACTGTCCCATCAAACACTCCCAGGGCAGCTACAGCACGGGTTAGATATAGAGTAAAGCTCCCTCTACACTGTCCCATCAAACATTCCCAGTGTAGGTACAGCACGGGTTAGATACAGAGTAAAGCTCCCTCTACACGGTCCCATCAAACACTCCCAGGGCAGGTACAGCACGGGTTAGATACAGAGTAAAGCTCCCTCTACACTGTCCCATCAAACACTCCCAGGGCAGGTACAGCACGGGTTAGATACAGAGTAAAGCTCCCTCTACACTGTCCCATCACACACTCCCAGGGCAGGTACAGCACGGGTTAGATACAGAGTAAAGCTCCCTCTGCACTGTCCCATCAAACACTCCCAGGGCAGGTACAGCACAGGTTAGATACAGAGTAACGCTCCCTCTACACTGTCCCATCAAACACTCCCAGGGCAGGTACAGCACAGGTTAGATACAGAGTAAAGCTCCCTCTACACTGTCCCATCAAAATTCCCAGGGCAGGTACAGCACGGGTTAGATACAGAGTAAAGCTCCCTCTACACTGTCCCATCAAACACTCCCAGGACAGGTACAGCACGGGTTAAATACAGAGTAAAGCTCCCTCTACACTGTCCAATCAAACATTCCCAGGGCAGGCACAGCACGGGTTAGATACAGAGTAAATCTTCCGCTACACTGCCCCATCACACAATCCCAGGGCAGGTACAGCACGGGTTAGATACAGAGTAAAGCTCCCTCTAAACTGTCCCATAGAAACATAGAAGATAGGTGCAGGTGTAGGCCATTCGGCCCCTCGAGCCTGCTCCGCCATTCAATGCGATCATGGCTGATCATCCAAATTCAGTACCCTGTCCCTGCCTTCTCCCCATATGCCTTGATTTCTTTAGCCTTAAGAAATATATCTAACTCCTTCTTGAATATATTTAATGAATTGGCCTCAACTGCCTTCTGTGGTAGAGAATTCCACAGGTTCACCACTCTCTGGGTGAAGAAATTCCTCCTCATCTCTGTCCTAAATGGCTTATCCCTTATCCTTAGACTGTGGCCCCTGGTTCTGGACTCCCCCGCCATCGGGAACATCCTTTCTGCATCTAGTCTGTGTAAGATTCAGGATCACAGGCTCACACACAGATTACCCAACAGGGTTTTAAAAGTTGCAAGGCTTTTATTAAAGAGCTACAGTTTTAAAGCATAATCAGATATTACATATGGTTTAAGCTGAGTATAATAGACATACAGCCCGTGACAGTGGAAAGCGATCAACGACTTCCCGAAGCGGAATGCCACAACGGGACGGACGGTTGGTTGGAGGTCTGGTAAGGCAGCGTAGAGGTCTTGGGTCAGCAAGTCTCTGCAGTCAGTAACAGCAGCCGTCTCTGTTGATTCGTCCCTCTAGCTGTCGGAGGTGAGCCAGCAGTGATTTCCACCTCGAAGAAGCCTCGCCCCTCGCTGACTGATCCCCACTCTCAGCCCTCTATACTTAGAGTTATTTCGGTGGGCTGTGATCTATCTATTGTCAATCATCGATCATCCAAATGTGCTGCGGGAAAACATTTCTCACTGCCCCTTTCTGCCTGGCTGACGAGGCCTTTCTCTTAGCTTTCTCAGGAATGTTTTGTTAAGTTTCTTCAAGGGCATTTTTATGGCATCGTGGCTCCTTGTTGCCTAGCAGGTGTTATCCTCCCTGTCTCCTTGCATTTTACGACTCCCTTATCACTTCTTTTTGTCTTTTGATGCTTGATATTCGACCTTGCCGGCATTTATGCTATCTTTTCCCGCTTGCCTGTTGCCAGACTCTGTTCTAAGAATTAAAACTCATCTTTGAATCTAACAGCTATTTCTTACACTGTCTAGTCCTGTTAGAATTTTATACGTTTCAATGAGATCCCCTCTCATTCTTCGAAACTCCAGCGAGTATAAGCCCAATCGACCCAATCTCTCCTCATACGTCATTCCTGCCATCCCAGGTATCAGTCTGGTGAATCTTCGCTGCACTCCCTCCATAGCAAGAACATCCTTCCTCAGATAAGGCGACCAAAACTGCACACAATACTCAAGGTGTGGTCTCACCAAGGCCCTGTACAACTGCAGCAAGACATCCTTGCTCCTGTACTCGAATCCTCTCGCTATGAAGGCCAACACACCATTTGCCTTCTTAACTGCCCATCAAACACTCACAGGGCAGGTGCAGTACGGGTTAGATACAGAGTAAAGCTCCCTCTGCATTGACCCATCAAACACTCCCAGGGCAGGTACAGCACGGGTTAGATACAGAGTAAAGCTCCCTCTGCATTGACCCATCAAACACTCCCAGGGCAGGTACAGCACGGGTTAGATACAGAGTAAAGCTCCCTCTACACTGTCCCATCAAACACTCCCAGGGCAGGTACAGCATGGGTTAGATACAGAGTAAAGCTCCCTCTGCATTGACCCATCAAACACTCCCAGGGCAGGTACAGCACGGGTTAGATACAGAGTAAAGCTCCCTCTACACTGTCCCATCAAACACTCCCAGGGCAGGTATAGCATGGGTTAGATACAGAGTAAAGCTCCCTCTACACTGTCCCATCAAACACTCCCAGGGCATGTACAGCACGGTGTTAGATACAGAGTAAAGCTCCCTCTACACTGTCCCATCAAACACTCCCAGGGCAGGTACAGCACGGGGTTAGATACAGAGTAAAGCTCCCTCTACACTGTCCCATCAAACACTCCCAGGGCAGGTATAGCACGGGTTAGATACAGAGTAAAGCTCCCTCTACACTGTCCCATCAAACACTCCCAGGGCAGGTACAGCAAGGATTAGATACAGAGTAAAGCTCCCTCTACACTGTCCCATCAAACACTCCCAGGGCAAGTACAGCACGGGTAAGATACAGAGTAAAGCTCCCTCTACACTGTCCCATCAAACACTCCCAGGGCAGGTACAGCACGGGTTAGATACAGAGTAAAGCTCCCTCTACACTGTCCCATCAAACACTCCCAGGGCAGGTACAGCACGGGTAAGATACAGAGTAAAGCTCCCTCTACACTGTCCCATCAAACACTCCCAGGGCAGGTACAGCACGGGTAAGATACAGAGTAAAGTACCCTCTACACTGTCCCATCAAACACTCCCAGGGCAGGTACAGCACGGGTTAGATACAGAGTAAAGCTCCCTCTACACTGTCCCATCAAACACTCCCAGGGCAGGTACAGCACGGGTTAGATACAGAGTAAAGCTCCATCTACACTGTCCCATCAAACATTCCCAGGGCAGGGACAGCACGGGTTAGATACAGAGTAAAGCTCCCTCTACACTGTCCCATCAAACACTCCCAGGGCAGGTACAGCACGGGTTAGATACAGAGTAAAGCTCCCTCTAAACTGTCCCATCAAACACTCCCAGGGCAGGGACAGCATGGGTTAGATAATGAGTAAAGCTCCCTCTAAACTGTCCCATAGAAATATAGAAACACAGAAGATAGGTGCAGGAGAAGGCCATTCAATGAGATCATGGCTGATCATCCAAACTCGGTACCCTGTCCCTGCTGTCTCCCATACCCCTTGATCCCTTTAGCCTTAAGAAATATATCCAACTCCTTCTTGAATATATTTAATGAATTGGCCTCATCTGCCTTCTGTGGTAGAGAATTCCACAGGTTCACCACTCTCTGGGTGAAGAAATTCCTCCTCATCTCTGTCCTAAATGGCTTACCACTTATCCTTAGACTGTGACCCCTGGTTCTGGACTCCCCGGCCATCGGGAACATCCTTCCTGCATCTAGTCTGTCTAGTCCTGTTAGAATTTTATAAGTTTCAATGAGTTCCCCTCTCATTCTTTTAAACTCCAGCGAGTACAAGCCCAATCGACCCAATCTCTCCTCATACGTCATTCCAGCCGTCCCAGGTGTCAGTCTGGTGAATCTTCGCTGCACTCCCTCCATGGCAAGAACATCCTTCCTCAGATAAGGTGACCAAAACTGCACACAATACTCAAGGTGTGGTCTACCCAAGGCCCTGTACAACTGTAGCAAGACATCCTTGTTCCTGTACTCGAATCCTCTCCCTACGAAGGTCAACACACCATTTGCCTTCCTAACCACCCATCATACACTCACAGGGCAGGTACAGTACGGGTTAGATAGAGAGTAAACCTCCCGCTACACTGTCCCATCAAACACTGCCAGGACAGGTACAGCACGGGTTAGATACAGAGTGAAGCTCCCTCTACTCTTTCCCATCAAACACTCCCAGGGCAGGTACAGCACGGGTTAGAGAGAGAGTAAACCTCCCTCTACACTGTCCCGTCAAAAACTCCCATGGCAGGTACAGCACTTGTTAGATACATAGTAAAGCTCCCTCTACACTGGCTCATGAAACACTCCCGGGGCAGGTACAGCACGGGTTAGATACAGAGTAAAACTCCCTCTACACTGTCCCATCAAACACTCCCAGGGCAGGGACAGCACAGGTTAGACACAGAGTAAAGCTCCCTCTACACCGCCCCATCAAAAACTCCCAGGGCAGATATAGCATGGGTAGGATACAGAGTAAAGCTCCCTATACACTTTCCCATCAAACACTCCCAGGGCAGGTATAGCAGGGATTAGATACAGAGTAAAGCTCCCTCTATACTGTCCCATGAAACACCCCCAGTGCGGTTACAGCATGGGGTTAGTTACAGAGTAAAGCTCACTCTACACTGTCCCATCAAACACTCCCAGGGCAGGTACAGCATGGGTTAGATACACAGTAAAGCTCACTCTGCACTGTCCCATCAAACACTCCCATGGTAGGTACAGCACGGGTTAGATACAGAGTAAAGCTCTCTTTACACTGTCCCGTCAAACACTCCCAGGGCAGGTACTGCACGGAGTTAGATACAGAGTAAATCTCCCTCTACACTGTCCCATCATACCCTCCCAGGGCAGCTACAGCACAGGTTAGATACAGAGTAAAGCTCTATCTACACTGTCCCATCAAACACTCCCAGGGCAGGTACAGTACTGGTTGGATACACAGTAAAGCTCCCTTTACACTATCCCATCAAACACTCCCAGGGCAGGTACAGCATGTGTTATATACCGAGTAAAGCTCACTCTACACTGTCCCTTCAACACTCCCAGGGCAGGTACAGCACGGGTTAGATACAGAGCAAAGCTCCCACTACACTGTCCCATCAAACACTCCCAGGGCACGTACAGCACAGGTTAGATACAGCGTAAAGCTCCCTCTACACTGACCCATCAAATACTCCCAGGGCACGTACAGAACGCGTTAGATACAGAGTAAAGCTCCCTCTACACTGTCGCATCAAACACTCCCGGGGCAGATACAGCACAGGTTAGATACAGAGTAAAGCTCCCTCTACACTGTCCCATCAAACACTCCCAGGGCACGTACAGCACGGGTTAGATACAGAGTAAAGCTCCATCTACACCGTCCCATCAAACACTCCCAGGGCAGTTACAGTACTGGTTGGCTACACAGTAAAGCTACCTTTACACTGTCCCATCAAACACTCCCAGGGCAGGTACAGCACGGGTTAGATACAGAGCAATGCTCCCTCTACTCTGTCCCATCAAACACTCCCAGGGCAGGTACAGCACGGGTTAGATACAGCGTAAAGCTCCCTCTACACGGACCCATCAAATACTCCCAGGGCACATACAGCACGCGTTAGATACAGAGTAAAGCTCCCTCTACACTGTCGCATCAAACACTCCCGGGGCATGTACAGCACGGGTTAGATACAGAGTAAAGCTCCCTCTACACTGTCCCATCAACACTCCCAGGGCACGTACAGCACGGGCTAGATACAGAGTAAAGCTCCCTCTACACTGTCCCATCAAACACTCCCAGGGCAGGTACAGCACGCGTTAGATACAGAGTAAAGCTCCATCTACACCGTCCCATCAAACACTCCCAGGGCAGTTACAGTACTGGTTGGATACACAGTAAAGCTCCCTTTACACTGTCCCATCAAACACTCCCAGGGCAGGTACAGCATGTGTTATATACAGAGTAAAGCTCCCTCTACACTGTCCCTTCAAACACTCCCAGGCCAGGTACAGCACGGGTTAGATACAGAGTAAAGCTCCCTCTACACTGTCCCATCAAACACTCCCAGGGCAGGTACAGCACGGGTTAGATACAGAGCAAAGCTCCCTCTACTCTGTCCCATCAAACACTCCCAGGGCAGGTACAGCATGGGTTAGATACAGAGTAAAGCTCCCTCGACACTGTCCCTTCAAACACTCCCAGGCCAGGTACAGCACGGGTTAGATACAGAGCAAAGCTCCCTCTACACTGTCCCATCAAACACTCCCAGGGCAGGTACAGCATGTGTTATATACAGAGTAAAGCTCCCTCTACACTGTCCCTTCAAACACTCCCAGGCCAGGTACAGCACGGGTTAGATACAGAGCAAAGCTCCCTCTACACTGTCCCTTCAAACACTCCCAGGCCAGGTACAGCACGGGTTAGATACAGAGTAAAGCTCCCTCTACACTGACCCATCAAATACTCCCAGGGCACGTACAGAACGCGTTAGATACAGAGTAAAGCTCCCTCTACACTGTCGCATCAAACACTCCCGAGGCATGTACAGCACGGGTTAGATACAGAGTAAAGCTCCCTCTACACTGTCCCATCAAACACTCCCAGGGCACGTACAGCACGGGTTAGATACAGAGTAAAGCTCCCTCTATACTGTCCCATCAAACACTCCCAGGGCAGGTACCGCACGGGTTAGATACAGAGTAAAGCTCCCTCTACACTGCCCCATCAAACACTCCCAGGGCAGGTACAGCACAGGGTTAGATACAGAGAAAACCTCCCTCTACACTGTCCCGTCAAAAACTCCCATGGCAGGTTCATAGTAAAACTCTCTCTACACTGGCCCATCAAACACTCCCAGGGCAGGTACAGCACGGGTTAGATGCAGAGTAAATCTCCCTCTGCACTGTCCCATCAAACACTCCCAGGGCAGGTACAGGACAGGTTAGATACAGAGTGAAGCTCCCTCTACACTGTCGCATCCAGCACTCCAAGAGCAGGTACAGCACGGGTTAGGTACACAGTAAAGCTCCCTCTACTCTCTCCCATCAAACACTCCCAGGGCAAGTACAGCACGGTGTTTGATACAGAGTAAAGCTCCCTCTACACTATCTCATCAAACACTGCCAGGGCAGGTGCAGCACGGGTTAGATACAGAGTAAAGCTCTCTCTGCACAGTCCATCAAACACTCCCAGGGCAGGTACAGCACAGGTTAGATACAGAGTAAAGCTCCCTCCACACTGTCCCATCAAACACTCCCAGGGGAAGTACAGCATGGTGTTTGATACAGAGTAAATCTCCCTCTACACTATCTCATCAAACACTCCCAGGGCAGGTACAGCACGGGTTCGATACAGAGTAAAGCTCCCTCTACACAGACCATCAAACAGTCCCAGGGCAGGTACAGCATGGGTTAGAAACAGAGTAAAGCTCCCTCTACACAGTCCATCAAACACTCCCAGGGCATGTACAGCATGGGATAGATACAGAGTAAAGCTGCCTCTGCACTGTCCAACAAACTCTCCCAGAGCAGGTACAGCAAAGGTTAGATACAGAGTAATGTTCCCTCTACACTGTCCCATCAAACACTCCCAGGGCTGGTACAGCACATGTTAGATACAGAGTAAAGCTCCCTCTGCACTGTCCCATCAAAGACTCCCAGGGCAGGTACAGCACGGGTTAGATACAGAGTAAAGCTCCCTCTACACTGTCCCATCAAACATTCCCAGGGCAGGTACAGCTCGGGTTAGATATAGAGTAAATCTCCCTATACACTTTCCCATCAAACACTCCCAGGGCAGGTGCAGCAGGGATTAGATACAGAGTTATGCTCCCTCTATACTGTCCCATCAAACACTCCCAGGGCATGTACAGCATGGGTTAGATACAGAGTAAAGCTCCCTCTACACTGTCCCATCAAACACTCCCAGGGCAGGTACAGCACGGGGTTAGATACAGAGTAAAGCTCACTCTGCACTGTCCCATCAAACACTCCCATGGCAGGTACAGCACAGGTTAGATACAGAGTAAAGCTCCCTCTACACTGTCCCGTCAAACACTCCCAGGTCAGGTACAGCACGGAGTTAGATACAGAGTAAATCTCCCTCTACACTGTCCCATCAAACCCTCCCAGGGCAGCTACAGCACAGGTCAGATACAGAGTAAAGCTGCATCTACACCGTCCCATCAAACACTCCCAGGGCAGGTACAGCACTGGGTTAGATACAGAGTAAAGCTCCCTCTACACTGCCCCCATCAAACACTCCCAGGGCAGATACAGCACGGGTTAGGTACAGAGTAAAACACCCTCTACACGGTCCCCATCAAGCACTCCCAGGGCAGGTACAGCACGGGTTAGATACAGAGTAAATCTCCCTCTACACTGTCCCATCAAAGACTCCCAGGGCAGGTACAGCACGGGTTAGATACAGAGTAAAGCTCCATCTACACTGTCCCATCAAACATTCCCAGGGCAGCTACAGCACGGGGTTAGATACAGAGTAAAGTTCCCTCTACACTGTCCCATCAAACACTCCCAGGGCAGGTACAGCACAGGGTTAGATACAGAGTAAAGCTCCCTCTACACTGTCACATCAAACACTCCCAGGGCAGGTACAGTACGGGTTAGATACAGAGTAAACCTCCCTCTACACTGTCCCATCAAACACTCCCAGGGCAGGTACAGTACGGGTTAGATACAGAATAAACCTCCCTCTACACTGTCCCATCAAACACTCCCAGGGCAGGTACAGCACGGGTTAGATACGGAGTAAAGCTCCCTCTACACTGTCCCATCAAACACTCCCAGGGCAGGCACTGCACGGGTTAGATACAGAGTAAAGCTCCCTCTACACTGTCCCATCAAACACTCCCAGGGCAGGTACAGCACGGGTTAGATACAGATTAAAGCTCCCTCCACACTGTCCCATCAAACACTCCCAGGGGAAGTACAGCATGGTGTTTGATACAGAGTAAAGCTCCCTCTACACTATCTCATCAATCACTCCCAGGGCAGGTACAGCACGGGTTCGATACAGAGTAAAGCTCCCTCTACACAGTCCATCAAACACTCCCAGGGCATGTACAGCATGGGATAGATACAGAGTAAAGCTGCCTCTGCACTGTCCATCAAACTCTCCCAGAGCAGGTACAGCACAGGTTAGATACAGAGTAATGTTCCCTCTACACTGTCCCATCAAACACTCCCAGGGCTGGTACAGCACATGTTAGATACAGAGTAAAGCTCCCTCTGCACTGTCCCATCAAAGACTCCCAGGGCAGGTACAGCACGGGTTAGATACAGAGTAAAGCTCCCTCTACACTGTCCCATCAAACACTCCCAGGGCAGGTACAGCTCGGGTTAGATATAGAGTAAATCTCCCTATACACTTTCCCATCAAACACTCCCAGGGCAGGTGCAGCAGGGATTAGATACAGAGTTATGCTCCCTCTATACTGTCCCATCAAACACTCCCAGGGCATGTACAGCATGGGTTAGATACAGAGTAAAGCTCCCTCTACACTGTCCCATCAAACACTCCCAGGGCAGGTACAGCACGGGGTTAGATACAGAGTAAAGCTCCCTCTATACTGTCCCATCAAACACTCCCAGGGCATGTACAGCATGGGTTAGATACAGAGTAAAGCTCACTCTGCACTGTCCCATCAAACACTCCCATGGCAGGTACAGCACAGGTTAGATACAGAGTAAAGCTCCCTCTACACTGTCCCGTCAAACACTCCCAGGTCAGGTACAGCACGGAGTTAGATACAGAGTAAATCTCCCTCTACACTGTCCCATCAAACCCTCCCAGGGCAGCTACAGCACAGGTCAGATACAGAGTAAAGCTGCATCTACACCGTCCCATCAAACACTCCCAGGGCAGGTACAGCACAGGGTTAGATACAGAGTAAAGCTCCCTCTACACTGCCCCCATCAAACACTCCCAGGGCAGATGCAGCACGGGTTAGGTACAGAGTAAAACACCCTCTACACGGTCCCCATCAAACACTCCCAGGGCAGGTATAGCACGGGTTAGATACAGAGTAAATCTCCCTCTACACTGTCCCATCAAAGACTCCCAGGGCAGGTACAGCACGGGTTAGATACAGAGTAAAGCTCCATCTACACTGTCCCATCAAACATTCCCAGGGCAGGTACAGCACGGGGTTAGATACAGAGTAAAGTTCCCTCTACACTGTCCCATCAAACACTCCCAGGGCAGGTACAGCACAGGGTTAGATACAGAGTAAAGCTCCCTCTACACTGTCACATCAAACACTCCCAGGGCAGGTACAGTACGGGTTAGATACAGAGTAAACCTCCCTCTACACTGTCCCATCAAACACTCCCAGGGCAGGTACAGTACGGGTTAGATACAGAATAAACCTCCCTCTACACTGTCCCATCAAACACTCCCAGGGCAGGTACAGCACGGGTTAGATACGGAGTAAAGCTCCCTCTACACTGTCCCATCAAACACTCCCAGGGCAGGCACTGCACGGGTTAGATTCAGAGTAAAGCTCCCTCTACACTGTCCCATCAAACACTCCCAGGGCAGGTACAGCACGGGTTAGATACAGATTAAAGCTCCCTCTACACTGTCCCATTAAAGACTCCCAGGGCAGGTTCAGCACGGGTTAGATACAGAGTAAAGCTCCCTCTGCACTGTCCCATCAAACACTCCCAGGGCAGGTACAGCACGGGTTAGATACAGAGTAAAGCTCTCTCTACACTGTCCCATCAAACACTCCCAGGGCAGGTAGAGCACGGGGTTAGATACAGAGTAAAGCTCTCTCTACACTGTCCCATCAAACATTCCCAGGGCAGGTAGAGCACGGGGTTAGATACAGAGTAAAGTTCCCTCTACACTGTCCCATCAAACACTCCCAGGGCAGGTACAGTACGGGCTTAGATATAGATTAAAGCTCCCTCTACATTGCCCCATCCAGCACTCCGAGGGCAGGTACAGCACGGGTTTAGATACAGAGTGAAGCTCCCTGTACACTGTCCCATCAAACAATCCCAGGGCAGGTACAGCACGGGTTAGATACAGAGTAAAGCTCCCTCTACACTGTCCCATCAAACACTCCCAGGGCATGTGCAGCATGGGTTAGATACAGAGTAAAGCTCCCTCTACACTGTCCCTTCAAGCACTCCCAGGGCAGGTACAGCACGGGTTAGATACAGAGTAAAGCTCCCTCTACACTGTCCCATCAAACAGTGAGCAGGGACCCTGGTTCATTCACTCCCCGAGCCACATTAATCTATTTTTTTATTGCCAGGGTAACAAACTGAAGACCAGGACAGTCCGAAACACACTGAACCCCACGTGGAATGAAACACTGACCTACCACGGCATCACGGAGGACGATATGATTCGTAAAACGCTCAGGTGAGAAAGTGATCTCTGGGGACCCGTACCCCGGGGAGGAGTCGGTGCCCGCGGGGACCCGTACCCCGGGGAGAGTCGGTGCCCGTGGGGACCCGTGTCCCGGGGAGAGTCGGCGCCCGCGGGGACCCGTACCCCGGGGAGAGTCAGCGCCGCGGGGACCTGTACCCCGGGGAGAGCCGTTGCCCGCGGGGACCCGTACCCCGGGGAGTATCGGTGGCCGTAGGGACCCGTACCCCGGGGAGAGTCGGTACCCACGGGGAGCCATACCCCGGGAATAGTCGGAGCCCGTGGGAACCCGTACCCCAGGGAGAGTTGGTGCCAGTGGGGACCCGTACCTCGGAGGGAGTCGGTGCCCCTGCGGACCCGTACCCCAGGGAGAGTCGGTGCCCGTGGGGACCCATACCCTCGGGAGAGTCGGTGCCAGTGGGGACCCGTAACCCGGGGAGAGTTGGAGCCCGTGCTTAGCTGTGTCCCGGGGAGAGTTGGTGCCCGTGGGGACCCGTACCCCCGGGAAGAGTCAGTGCCCGTGGAGACCCGTACCCCGGGGAGAGTCGGTGCCTGTGGGGACCCGTACCCCGGGGAGAATCGGCACCCGCGGGGACCCGTCCGCCGGGGAGAGTCGGTGCCCGTGGGGACCCGTACCCCGGGGAGAGTCGCCGCCCGCGGGGACCCGTACCCCGGGGAGAGTCGCCGCCCGTGGGGACCCGTACACCGTGGAGAGTCGGTGCCCGTGGGGGACCCGTACCCCGGGGAGAGTCGGCACCCGTGGGGACCCGTACCCCGGGGAGAGTCGGTGCCCGTGGGGACCAGTACCCCGGGGAGAGTCGCCGCCCGGGGAGAGTCGGTGCCCGAGGTGACCTGTAACCTCAGTACTGGCACTGTGAATGTTAGCCTGGATTTATGGGACTCAAGTGTCTGGAGTGGGGCTCGATCCCACGACCTTCTGACTGCGAGGCGAGAGAGAGAGAGTGAGACCCAGCATCAACATCCTGGGGGTCACCATTGACCACAAACTTAACTGGACCAGCCACATAAATACTGCGGCAACAAGAGCAGGTCAGAGGCTGGGTATTCTGCGGCGAGTGTCTCACCTCCTGACTCCCCAAAGCCTTTCCACCATCTACAAGGCACAAGTCAGGAGTGTGATGGAATACTCTCCACTAGCTTGGATGAGTGCAGCTCCAACAACACTCGAGAAGCTCGACACCATGCAGGACAAAGCAGCCCATTTGATTGGCACCCCATCGACCACCTTAAACATTCACTCCCTCCACCACCAGCGTACTGTGGCTGCAGTGTGTACCATCTACAAGATGCACTGCAGCAACTCGCCAAGGCTTCTTCGGCAGCACCTCCCAAACCCGCGACCTCTTCCACCTAGAAGGACAAGGGCAGCAGGCGCATGGGAACACCACCACCTCCAAGTTCCACCTCCAAGTCGCACACCATCCTGACTTGGAAATATATCAGCCGTTCCTTCATCGTCGCTGGGTCAAAATCCTGGAACTCCCTCCCTAACAGCACTGTGGGAGTACCCTCACCACACGGACTGCAGCGGTTCAAGAAGGTGGCTCACCACCACCTTCTCAAGGGCAACTAGGGATGGGCAATAAATGCTGGCCTTCCCTAGAATGAATTTTTTTAAAGCAGGTCTATTAAGCTGACGTACTACCAACAACAACTTGTATTTATCTCGCGCATTTAACGCATTAAAACATCCCAAGGTGCTTCACAGGAGCGATTATCAGACAAAATTTGACACCGAGCCACAAAGGGAGATATTAGGAACAGGTGACCCAAAGTTCGGTCGAAGACGTCGGTTTTAAGGAGCGTCTTAAAGGAGGATAGAGAGAGAGAGGCGGAGAGATTTAGGGAGGGAATTCCAGAGCTCGGGGCCCAGGCAGTTGAAGGTGCGGCCGCCAATGGTGGAGCGATGGAAATCGGGGGGATGCGCAAGAGGCCAGAATTGGAGGAGCGCAGAGATCTCGGGAGGTTTTGTAGGGGCTGGAGGAGGTTACAGAGATAGGGAGGGTTGTAGGGGGCTGGAGGAGGTTACAGAGATAGGGAGGGTTGTAGGGGGCTGGAGGAGGTTACAGAGATAGGGAGGGATGTAGGGGCTGGAGGAGGTTACAGAGATAGGGAGAGTTGAAGGGGCTGGAGGAGGTTACAGAGATAGGGAGGGTTGTAGGGGCTGGAGGAGGTTACAGAGATATGGAGGGTCGAAGGGCTGGAGGATATTACAGAGATAGGGAGGGTTGTAGGGGCTGGAGTAGGTTACAGAGATAGGGAGGGTCGAAGGGCTGGAGGAGGTTACAGAGATAGGGAGGGTTGTAGGGGCTGGAGGAGGTCACAGGGATAGGGAGGGTTGCAGGGGCTGGACGAGGTTACAGAGATAGGGAGGTTTGTAGGGGCTGGAGGAGGTCACAGGTATAGGGAGTGTTGTAGGGGCTGGAGGAGGTTACAGAGATAGGGAGGGTTGTAGGGACTGGAGGAGGTCACAGGGATAGGGAGGGTTGTAGGGGCTGGAGGAGGTTACAGAGATAGGGAGGGTGGTAGGGGCTGGACGAGGTTTCAGAGATAGGGAGGTTTGTAGGTGTAATATATGTACCTTTAAGGGGGAGAACTACTTTTTACAGCTCCTGTATCCTGTAGTACCGGCAGTGACCACACCTGTATATAAACCCTGAGTAGTGATCTGTACAGTCAGTTGCAGTTTGAACCCTCATTCAGTAAACACCTGTTGATCGTTCCCTGCAGTCTTTGTCTGATTATTGAAGGACACAGCATTAAGATACACGGATCTAACATTGGCGACGAGGATGGGATTCGAACCTACCTGCAACTCTGCATCACCACCCAGGGATTCGCTCCTGGAGAACAGTGGAAGGAGGTCGAGTCCAGAAGCACGGGCGTCGACCACGGGCAACCGCCCAGTCATCCAGCGGAGATTTGAGCATCGCAGGGGAGGCTGTCAAGAGCTAGGCTTGGCTTTCCAGTCACGGTGGTCCAACGAAACGGGCTGGCAACAGGTACTGCGCAGACCCTTCCCGGACAGCGGCGGCTAGAGCCGACCGAGCGGCACAGAAAAAGGCCGAGCAGCGTCGACGGGGGAGAGAGAGAGGGCAGAGCGCACAGGGCGCAGCCGGTGTTCAGGACCGAGCGGCGTCAACGGGGAGAGAGACGAGAGAGAGCAGAGCGCAGCCGGTGTTCAAGGGCTGAGCAGCGTCAGCGGGGAAGAAAGGAAAGCGCGGGAGACGCCATTTTAAGCTGCAGCGGGGAAGAAAGGAAAGTGTGGGAGACGCCATTTTAAGCCGCAGCGGAGAAGAAAGGAAAGCGCGGGAGACGCCATTTTAAGCCAGTCTAACCACATTCAAAAATGCTGAAGAGTGGCAGTATCACAGCGTTCGACAATGACGTCGAAGATTGGACGACATATGTCGAACGCATAGAAGTATACTGCAAGGCGAATGAAGTGCCAGATGACAAGAAAGCGCTGGTATTGTTGAATTCAATGGGTGCAAAAACGTATGGCTTACTACGAAACCTAGGAACCCCAGAGAAGCCAGTAGAAAAGGATTTTGAAAACATAGTGTCAATCCTACAGGACCACTTAAACCCCACACCGCTGCTGATAGCAGAAAGATTTAAGTTTCACAAAAGGAACCAGCATAAAGATGAAAGTAATGCTGAGTATTTAACGGAACTGCGCAAGCTATCGAAACACTGCCAGTTTGGAACGGGACTAGCAGATACTTTAAGGGACAAGTTTGTGTGTGGGCTTCAAAGTGAAGGAACCCAGAAACGGCTTCTATCAGAAAAGGATCTTACGCTGGACAAGGCTTTCAGCGTTGCAGTATCACACGAAGCAGCAGCACGGGGTGCTGCAGAGATACAATGGAGACCGCAAGAATATGGCACAAATGAAATGTCATACGGAACAGTGAAGTGCTATCGTTGCGGCAGAACAACACACGACCATAATGATTGCTGGTTCAAGGACAAAGTGTGCAGACAGTGTGGAAAAGTAGGACACATAGCAAGAGTCTGCAGGTCGGGAAAGAAAACCAGCAGCAAGAAATCTCCACAGGAGAAGTACAAGAAGGTACATAAGGTGACGGAGAGCAGTTCAGACGAACAGAAGAGTGATACAGACTCCGGAAGCAAGGAGCTGGGTTGTCTGAAACTACATAATGTGATCAAAACGGAGGATCACCAAACTATCTGGGCCACGCTCAAGATAGCAGGAGTCCAAGTGAAAATGGAATTGGACACAGGATCAGCCCTAACAGTCATAAACCGAAGGGACTACAAGCGGCTATTCTCACATATACCCTTGAGAGATACAAAGATTGTCTTGAAGACGTATACGGGGCAAAAAGTCTACCCCAAAGGAAAAATAAGGGTGAACGTTATATATAACGGCAAGGAAACACCAAAAATGGACCTATATGTATTGCCAGATGGAGGACCACCACTACTAGGACGTGAATGGATCCGGAAGATACAGCTAGATTGGCATTCCATACAAGCACTGACTGTAGATGCCAAAAAGGATGACGACATCACACCTGGACGACTGTCAAAAATGCTAACTGACACACAAGAAGTGTTCCAGCAGGGACTCGGAATACTAAAAGGCATAACAGCGACGATCAAAATAGAGGAAAATGCAAGCCCAAAGTTTTTTAAGGCCAGACCGGTACCTTATGCGATCCGCCCAGCCGTCGAAGCAGAGCTGGAAGGTTTGGAACGTTCAGGAGTACTGTCCAAAGTGGACTGGAGCGAGTGGGCTACACCCATCGTTCCTGTAATGAAGAGGTCGTTGAGTAATACGCCTGGGGAACCAAAGAAGGTTCGCATCTGTGGGGACTTTAATGTGACAGTGAACCCAGTCCTTCACACTGTACAATATCTGCTTCCGCGGATTGAAGATATTTTCGCCTCGCTATCTGGAGGGAAACGCTTCACTAAAATTGATCTGGCCCAGGCATACCTGCAAATGGAGGTAGAAGAAGCCTCGAAACAGTACCTCACGATCAACACTCATAAAGGTCTCTACCAATATAACCGGCTGGTGTTCGGGGTAGCATCAGCTCCGGCTATTTGGCAAAGGGCAATGGAACAAGTCCTGCAAGGGATTCCAGGGACCCAATGTTATTTGGACGACATCCTGGTCACGGGCGAAAATGACAGTGATCACCTCGCCAACCTGGAGCAGGTGCTCACTAGATTGAAGGAATATGGGCTCCGAGCTAATCGCCACAAATGCGAGTTTTTCCAGAAGCAGATCTCGTATTGTGGCCACGTTATTGATAAAGAGGGGTTACATAAGTCCCCTGAAAAGATTGAGGCAGTAGTCAAGGCTCCAGCACCGGAAAATGTGTCACAACTGAGGTCGTTCCTCGGGCTGGTGAACTACTACCATAAGTTCTTGCCGAATTTGTCTACAGTACTACACCCACTGAACACCCTACTGCAAACAGGGGTACCATGGAAGCGGAATGACGAATGTAAACGAGCTTTCCAGAAGAGCAAAGCATTGATCACATCAAAAGAGGTGTTGGCTCATTTCAACCCAGCACTACCAATTCGGTTGGCATGTGATGCATCACCCTATGGCATTGGAGCGGTGCTGTCGCACAAATTCCCGGACGGATCGGAGAGGCCAGTAGCCTTTGCGTCTCGGTCACTAACCTCAGCTGAGCGTAACTACGCCCAGATTGACAGGGAGGCCCTCAGCCTAGTGTGGGGAGTGAAAAAGTTCAATCACTATCTGCACGGGCAGAAGTTCACCTTGCTGACTGACCACCAACCACTTGTCTCCATCTTTAATCCAAAGAAGGACGTTCCGGTGATGACTGCACAACGGCTACAAAGATTGTCCCTTTTTCTAGGGGCACACCAATATGAAATCGAGTATAAGGGCACGAAACAGCATGGAAACGCTGATGGGCTATCACGCCTGCCACTGCCTACTATGGAGGAAGCACCAGCAGTGGATCCTGTCGAAATATTTCATTCGACTATAATTGAATGCTTGCCAGTAACTAACGCTGGTATAGAGAAGGAGACCCGAAATGACCCGACACTGTCTCGGGTATATGATTTGACGGTGAAGGGATGGCCAGCACATGGCGACTCACTGTTGCCAGCATTCTCATCCAGAAGAGAACAGCTGTCAGTATGCCAGGGGACCTTGATGTGTGGATCCCGAGTGGTAATTCCACCCAAGTTAAGGGAGAGAGTGCTCAATGAGCTTCACGAAGGTCATCTGGGAGGGTTGAAAATGAAAAGCCTTGCTAGGGCTTATGTGTGGTGGCCGGGGATCGATCAGCAAATCGAGGACCTGACAAAGAGCTGCTCAGGATGCCAGAAGGTCCAAAATGCACCACCACATGCCCCTCTACACCCATGGGAGTGGCCCTCAACTCCATGGCAACGGGTGCATATTGATTTTGCTGGTCCATTCATGGACTCAATGTTTTTAATAGCCGTGGATGCGCACTCGAAATGGCCTGAGGTGATCAAAATGTCCTCCACCACCACAGAGAAAACTATTGCAGTCCTACGGACCATTTTTGCCAGGAACGGCTTGCCAGAGCAGATTTGCTCTGATAACGGACCACAGTTTGTGTCCGAAGAGTTTCGAAGATTTATGAAAAGGAATGGGGTAAGGCATTACACATCCGCCCCGTATCATCCAGCCACAAATGGATTGGCTGAGAGGTTCGTACAAACCTTTAAAAAAGCAGTAAAGGCCATGTGCGATGACGACATTCCACTGCAGCATAAGGTGGACAATTTCCTGTTAGCCTACAGAAATGCGACACATGCAGTCACCAACCAGGCCCCGGCCATGATGTTCTTTAACCGAAGGTTGAGATCTCGTCTGGATTTGCTCAGACCAAATGTAAGAAGAGATGTTGAGAGTAAGCAATTCCAGCACATCAATGAGAAGCCGACAAGGAGCTTCAATGTAGGGCAACCAGTCTTGGCCCGCGACTACCGAACAGAGAAATGGCAACCAGGAACGATATGCACACGGCAGGGGCCACTAATGTACACAGTGGATGTTGGGGAGAACATTGTGAGATGCCATGCTGACCAGATCCTAGAGTCACAGGAACGAGTCAACCCCATGTCTCGGCCATACGTACCTGGTGAGGAACCCGACGTACAGGTCGCATCTACCTCAGAAACAATAGCATTGGAAGCTGATGAATCAAATGACGACAGGGTGTTAGAATCGCCTCCGCACCAAGAGCGAGACACTCAGGAAAGGCGTTATCCAGAAAGAATCAGGAAGCCTCCCCAAAGACTGAATTGATAAATAGACTATTTTCAGTTAATGTTGCATGTTAAAAGTGTTAATTGTAATTAGTTGATATTTAATTGTTAAATGAGTGTTATGGTACTGTTAATCTAAAAGGGGAGGAATTGTAATGTATGTACCTTTAAGGGGGAGAACTACTTTTTACAGCTCCTGTATCCTGTCGTACCGGCAGTGACCACACCTGTATATAAACCCTGAGTAGTGATGTGTACAGTCAGTTGCAGTTTGAACCCTCATTCAGTAAACACCTGTTGATCGTTCCCTGCAGTCTTTGTCTGATTATTGAAGGACACAACATTAAGATACATGGATCTAACAGTAGGGGCTGGAGGAGATTACACAGATAGGGAGGGTTTGGGGCTGGAGGTTGTTACAGAGATAGGGAGGGTTGTAGGGGCTGGAGGAGGTTACAGAGATAGGGAGGGTTGAAGGGGCTGGAGGAGGTTACAGAGATAGGGAGGGTTGTAGGGGCTGGAGGAGGTTACAGAGATAGGGAGAGTTGTAGGGGCTGGAGGAGATTACACAGATAGGGAGGGTTGAAGGGGCTGGAGGAGGTTACAGAGATAGGGAGGGTTGTGGGGGCTGGAGGAGGTTACAGAGATAGGGAGGGTGGTAGGGGCTGGAGGAGGTTACAGAGATGGGGAGGGTGGTAGGGGCTGGAGGAGGTTACAGGGATAGGGAGGGTTGTAGGGGCTGGAGGAGGTTACAGAGATAGGGAGGGCTGTAGGGGCTGGAGGAGGTTACAGAGATGGGGAGGGTGGTAGGGGCTGGAGGGTGTTACAGAGATAGGGAGGGGTGGAGGGGTGGAGGAGGTTACAGAGATAGGGAGGGTTGTAGGGGCTGGAGGAGGTTACAGAGATAGGGAGGGCTGTAGGGGCTGGAGGAGGTTACAGAGATGGGGAGGGTGGTAGGGGCTGGAGGGTGTTACAGAGATAGGGAGGGGTGGAGGGGTGGAGGAGGTTACAGAGATAGGGAGGTTTGTAAGGCTGGAGGATGTTACAGAGATAAGGAGGGTTGTAGGGGGCTGGAGGAGGTTACAGAGAGAGGGAGGGTTGTAGGGGCTGGAGGAGGTTACAGATATAGTGAGAGTTGTAGGGGGCTGGAGGGTGTTACAGAGATAGGGAGGGTTGTCGGGGCTGGAGGAGGTTACAGCGATAGGGAGAGTTGTAGGGGGCTGGAGGAGGTTACAGAGATAGGGAGGGTTTGGGGCTGGAGGTTGTTACAGAGATAGGGAGGGTTATAGGGGGCTAGAGGAGGTTACAGAGATAGGGAGGGTTGTAGGGGGCTGGAGGAGGTTACAGAGAGAGGGAGGGTTGTAGGGGCTGGAGGAGGTTACAGAGATAGGGAGGGTTGCAGGGGCTGGAGGAGGTTACAGATATAGGGAGAGTTGTAGGAGGCTGGAGGGTGTTACAGAGATAGGGAGTGTTGTAGAGGCTGGAGGAGGTTACAGAGATAGGGAGGGTTGTAGGGTTCTGGAGGAGGTTACAGAGATAGGGAGGGTTGTAGGGCTGGAGGAGGTTACAGAGATAGGGAGGGTTGTAGGGGGCTGGAGGAGGTTACAGAGAGAGGGAGAGTTGTAGGGGGCTGGAGGGTGTTGCAGAGATAGGGAGGGTTGCAGGGGCTGGAGGAGGTTACAGAGATAGGGAGGGTGGTAGGGGCTGGAAGAGGTTACAGAGATAGGGAGGGTTGTAGGGTTCTGGAGGAGGTTACAGAGATAGGGAGGGTTGTAGGGCTGGAGGAGGTTACAGAGATAGGGAGGGTTGTAGGGGGCTGGAGGAGAGAGGGAGGGTTGTAGGGGCTGGAGGAGGTTACAGAGAAAGGGAGAGTTGTAGGGGGCTGGAGGGTGTTACAGAGATAGGGAGGATTGCAGGGGCTGGAGGAGGTTACAGAGGTAGGGAGGGTTGTAGGGGCTGGAGGAGGTTACAGAGAAAGGGAGAGTTGTAGGGGGCTGGAGGGTGTTACAGAGATCGGGAGGGTGGTAGGGGGCTGGAGGAGGTTACAGAGATAGGGAGGGTGGTAGGGGCTGGAAGAGGTTACAGAGATAGGGAGGGTTGTAGGGGCTGGAGGAGGTTACAGAGGTAGGGAGGGTTGTAGGGGCTGGAGGAGGTTACAGAGATAGGGAGGGGTGTAGGGTCTGGAAGAGGTTACAGAGATAGGGAGGGTTGTAGGGGCTGGAGGAGGTTACAGAGATAGGGAGGGGTGAGGGCCATGCAGGGATTTGAACAGGAGGATGAGAATTTTAGGGGCTGGAGGAGGTTACAGAGATAGGGAGGGGGGCGAGGGATGTGAAGGGATTTGAACAGGAGGATGAGAATTGTAGGGGCTGGGGGAGGTTACAGAGATAGGGAGGGGGGAGAGGGATGTGGAGGGATTTGAACAGGAGGATGAGAATTGTAGGGGCTGGGGGAGGTTACAGAAATAGGGAGGGGGGAGAGGGCCATGGAGGGATTTGAACAGGAGGATGAGAATTGTAGGGACTGGAGGAGGTTACAGAGATAGGGAGGGGGGAGAGGGCCATGGAGGGATTTGAACAGGAGGATGAGAATTGTAGGGGCTGGAGGAGGTTACAGAGATAGGGAGGGGGCAAGGGCCATGGAGGGATTTGAACAGGAGGATGAGAATTGTAGGGGCTGGAGGAGGTTACAGAGATAGGGAGCGGGGAGAGGGCCATGGAGGGATTTGAACAGGAGGATGAGAATTGTAGGGGCTGGAGGAGGTTACAGAGATAGGGAGGGGGCAAGGGCCATGGAGGGATTTGAACAGGAGGTTGAGAATTGTAGAGCTGGAGGACGTTACAGAGATAGGGAGGGGGCGAGGGTCATGGAGGAATTTGAACAGGAGGTTGAGAATTGTAGGGGCTGGAGGTTGCAGTGTATGTAACCTGTAGTACCTTAAGAGGATACCTTAAGGTGATGGACTACTTTTCAATGTCTCCTGTACATTGTAGTACCGGTGTTGACCACACCGGTATATAAACCCTGCGGAGCAAAGTGTACCTCAGTTCCCCCCTGACCCTCAATCACTAAACACCTGTTTACTTACTTCTGTAGCCTCTGTCCTGTTATTCTGTATAACTGCACTTGTGAACACAGACTCAACAGTGGCGACGAGTCTGATCGTACCTAGCGGCAGTTTTGCATCCAAGGAAGCTTCGTCCTCAGGAACGGGCGTCGAAAAAGGGCATCAGCCCTCAACATCCTGCTGAGCACTGCATCGCACGGGAGGCCATCAGGAACACGGGTTGGTTTTCTGGCCACGAAGTCCAACATCGGCAACAGGCAGTGATCATCACCTCTACGACAGCGGCGGGTAAGCCCGATCGAGCGGCACGGGGGGGGAAGTCGGCCGAGTTGTCAGTGGGGGAAGGGGAGGGAAAATGAAGAAAAGGGCGGAGAACATGACCGCAGCCGATGTCAGGGGCCGGACTACAATCGGGGCAGAGACGCGCAGCAGCCAGAAAAGCGTTTTATTGCCACAAGGACCACGGGAGCGGCGGGGCAACGAGAGCAGCAGCGCAAGGAAAATAAAGGCAGGAAGGACCGCTGGGAGGCGTGGACGGCAACAGCGCGGGAATCGCCATCTTGAGTCGGCGGGGGAAGAAGACAAGCGCGGGAAAAGCCGCCATCTTAAATTTAAAAAAAAGTCATCATATTAAATAATATCCGAAGGGAAAGGAGAAACTCAGCAAGGATGCCAAAAACGGGTAACATCACTGCTTTTGATAACGATGTGGAAGATTGGGCCACTTATGTGGAACGCATCGAAGTTTACTGTACAACGAATGATGTACCGGATGATAAGAAAGCACTAACCCTATTAAACTCGATGGGTGTGAAGACGTACAGGTTATTAAGGAACCTGGTGACCCCAGACAAACCGGTAGGGAAGAGTTTCGCGGATATTGTTACTATCCTGCAAGAGCATTTAAACCCCACACTGCTGCTGATAGCGGAACGATTTAAATTCTACAAAAGAATTCAACTTAAAGAAGAAAGCAACGCTGAATTCCTAACAGAACTGCGCAAGTCATCAAAGTACTGCCAGTTCGGAACAGGACTAGCAGACGCACTGAGAGATAAGTTTGTGTGTGGGCTCCTAAGGGAAGGAACCCAGAAGCAACTGCTAGAGGAAAAGGATCTTACGCTGGACAAAGCTTTCAGCATTGCAGCATCCCACGAGGCAGCAGCACGGGGCGCTGCAGAGATACAGCAAAGGCCACTGGAATTCAGCACCAATGAAATGGCATTGGACACAGCAAAGTGCTATCGTTGCGGAAGGACAACGCATGACCAGAACCAGTGCTGGTTCAAAGACAAAGAATGCAGGCAATGTGGCAAACTTGGTCACATAGCGAGAGTATGCCGGTCAGGAAAGAAGACCAGCAGCAAAAAGTCACCGCAGGAGAAGTACAAAAAAGTACACAAGGTGACAGAGAACAGTTCGGATGAACAGAAGACGGATTCAGACTCCAGCAGTAAGGAACTGGGTTGTCTGAAAATACATAATGTGGGTAACACAGCAGACCACCAAACTATCTGGGTCATGCTCCGGATAGCAGGAGTCCAAGTGAAGATGGAATTGGACACAGGGTCGGCATTAACGGTCATGAATAAGCAAGATTACAAAAGGTTATTCTCGCACATTCCCCTGAGGGATACGGAGATTGTATTGAAAACATACACGGGGCAAATAGTATACCCCAAAGGAAAGATAAAAGTAAATGTGGTTTACAATGGTAAAGAAAGTCAGAAAATGGACTTGTATGTGTTACCTGATGGAGGTCCGCCACTACTGGGACGGGAATGGATCCGGAGAATAAATTTGGACTGGCATTCCATACAAGCACTGACTGTGGATGCCTGTAAGGAGGACGACGTCAAACCTAAACGACTGTCCAAAATCTTAGACGATGCTAAGGAGGTGTTCCAACAGGGACTTGGAACACTGAAAGGAATTACGGCAACCATCAAGGTTGAAGAACATGCAAACCCAAAATTTTTCAAAGCTTTATGCGATACGACCTGCTGTGGAAGCAGAGCTGGAAGGGCTAGAACGTTCAGGGGTACTGTCCAAGGTGGACTGGAGCGAATGGGCTACACCCATTGTTCCTGTCATGAAGCGTTCGTTGAGCAACAAGCCGGGGGAACCTGGGAAGGTTCGCATCTGTGGCGATTTCAAGATCACTGTTAATCCAGTTCTTCACACGGTGCAATATCCGCTTCCGCGGATTGAAGATAGCTTCGCTTCGCTGTCTGGCGGGAAGCACTTCACCAAGATAGACCTGGCGCAGGCATACCTACAGATGGAAGTTGATGAAGCGTCATGACAGTATCTCACGATCAACACACATAAGGGCTTGTATCGGTATAATAGGCTGATTTTTGGAGTGGCATCGGCTCCAGCGATTTGGCAAAGGGCCATGGAGCAGGTATTGCAGGGAATCCCAGGCACACAATGCTACCTGGATGACATCCTGATTACAGGAGATAACGATAATGATCACCTCGCGAATTTGGAGCAGGTGCTCATCAGATTGAAAGAATATGGGCTAAGAGCTAATCGCCAGAAATGCGAGTTCTTTCAAAAGCGAATCTCGTACTGCGGCCACGTCATTGACCAGGAGGGGCTCCATAAGTCACCTGACAAGATCGAAGCTGTTGTCAAAGCTCCAGCACCGGAAAATGTATCCCAGTTGAGGTCGTTCCTCGGGTTGGTTCACTATTACCACAAGTTTCTTCCAAATTTATCCACGGTGTTACACCCGCTAAACACTCTTTTGCAAACGGGAATACCATGGAAGTGGAGTGATGATTGTAAGCGGGCTTTTCGAAAGAGCAAGGCACTGATCACCTCTAAGGAAGTGTTTGCTCACTTTAACCCAACGCTGCCTATTCGCTTAGCTTGTGATGCTTCTCCATATGGTATCGGGGCAGTGCTCTCACATAAGTTTCCAGATGGCTCGGAAAGGCCAGTCGCTTTTGCATCCAGATCATTGACCTCCGCTGAGCGCAACTATGCTCAGATAGATAGGGAGGCTCTCAGCCTCGTGTGGGGAGTTAAGAAATTTAACCATTACATGCAAGGCCAAAAGTTTACGCTGCTGACAGATCACCAGCCGTTGGTTTCCATTTTCAACCCTAAGAAGGGTGTTCCGGTAATGACGGCGCAGAGGCTTCAGAGATGGTCCCTTTTCCTAGGGGCACATCAATATGATATTGAATTCAAAGGTACAAAGCAACATGGAAATGCTGATGGGCTGTCGCGCCTGCCACTACCTACAGCGGAAGAGGCACCGGCAGTTGACCCTGTCGAGATATTTCACTCGACCATCATAGAAACATAGAAGATAGGAGCAGGAGTAGGCCATTCGGCCCTTCGAGCCTGCTCCGCCATTCAACGAGATCATGGCTGATCATCCAAACCCTAGCACCCGGTCCCTACACCGACAGCCATCCCACCCAAGCCCTATCCCCGTAACCCCACATATTTAATCCCCCCTAACACTAAGGGCCAATTTTTTTTATCATGGCCAATCAACCTAACCCGCACATCTTTGGACTGTGGGAGGAAACCGGAGCACCCGGAGTAAACCCACGCAAACACGGGGAGAATGTGCAAACTCCACACAGACAGTCACCCGAGGCCGGATTTGAACCCGGGTCCCTGGCGCTGTGAGGCAACAGTGCTAACCACTATGCCACCGTGCTTCGAATGCTTACCAGTCACCAATGCGGGTATTGAGAGAGAGACCCGAAATGACCCGACACTGTCTCGGGTCTACGACTTGACAGTGAAGGGATGGCCAGCACATGGCGACCCACTGTTACCAGCATTCTCAGCCAGACGAGAACAGCTGTCCGTATGTCATGGAACATTGATGTATGGAACAAGGGTGATTATTCCTCCTAAATTAAGGGAGGGAGTTCTAAAAGAATTGCACAAAGGTCATCTGGGGGGAGTCAAGATGAAAAGCCTTGCTAGGGCTTATGTGTGGTGGCCAGGTATCGACAAACAAATAGAGGATCTGACTAAAAGCTGCTCAGGGTGCCAAAAAGTTCAGAACGCACCTCCAATTGCACCGCTGCATCCGTGGGAATGGCCTTCAGCCCCATGGCAACGTGTACATATTGACTTTGCAGGTCCATTCATAGATTCCATGTTTTTGATAGCAGTAGACGCACATTCTAAATGGCCAGAAGTGATTAAGATGTCGACCACTACCTCTGAGAAGACGATTGCAGTTCTAAGAACCATATTTGCAAGGAATGGATTGCCGGAGCAAATATGTTCAGACAACGGACCACAGTTCGTGTCAGAAGAATTCCAGAAATTCATGAAAAAGAATGGGGTGAAACACTATACATCTGGCCCATATCATCTGGCTACAAATGGGTTGGCCGAGAGATTTGTACAAATGTTCAAAAAGGCGATAAAGGCCATGAGTGAAGATCATATTCCACTACAACACAAGGTGGACAATTTCCTAATGGCGTATCGAAATGCCACGCATGCAGTGACAAATCAAAGCCCTGCCATAATGTTCTATAACAGGAGGTTGCGGTCCCGTTTGGATTTGTTAAAACCCAATGTGCGACGGGAAGTCGAAAACAAGCAATTCCAGCATGTAAGTAAAAAGGCCACTCGTAGTTTTGAAATAGGACAACCAGTGTTGGTCAGGGACTATAGGGATGATAAATGGCAACCTGGGACAATTTGTGCACGACAGGGACCCTTGATGTACACGGTAGACGTTGGAGAGAACGTAATACGACGTCATGCTGACCAACTTGTGGAATCGAGAACAAGGGTCGACCCCATGTCTACGGCAGAGACACCAGTTGAAGAACTTATTGAGCCTGTAGCATCTACCTCAGACTCGAACGTATCGGATGATGTTGAATCCATAGGAGATCAAGTGGATGAGTCACCCCAGCAACGGGAACCAGAGATCCCTGAAAGGCGTTATCCGGGCCGGATCAGGAGGCCTTCTCAGAGACTGAATCTTTGAACAGTTCTTGTGTGTAAATTGTATATATGTTATCCATGTAGTGTATTAATTGGGGGTGTCCACTGTTAAGCTAAAAGGGGAGGAATTGTAGTGTATGTAACCTGTACTACCTTAAGAGGATACCTTAAGGTGATGGACTACTTTTCAATGGCTCCTGTACATTGTAGTACCGGTGGTGACCACACCGGATTATAAACCCTGCGGAGCAAAGTGTACCTCAGTTCCGCCCTGACCCTCAATCACTAAAGACCTGTTTACTTACTTCTGTAGTCTGCTTTTATCGGTATATCAGGAGGAAAAGACTGGTAAAATCCCAAGTCGGTCCCTTGCAGTCCGATTCGGGAGAATATATAATGGAGAATAAGGAAATGGCAGACCAATTAAACTCATACTTTGGTTCTGTATTCACAAAGGAGGACACAAATAACCTCCCAGGAATATCGGCAAACATAGGGACTAATGAGAGGGAGGAGCTGACAGAAATTAGTATCTCTAGGGATATGGTGTTGGGTAAGTTGAGGGGACTGAAGGCCGACAAATCCCCGGGGCCTGATAAACTACATCCTAGGGTACTTAAGGAGGTGGCCCTGGAGATAGCAGATGCTCTAAGGATCATCTTCCGGAACTCCATTGACTCGGGAACAGTACCCGTGGATTGGAGGGTAGCTAATGTTACCCCAATATTTAAAAAGGGGGGTAGAGAGAAAGCAGGGAATTATAGACCAGTAAGCCTTACATCGGTTGTGGGCAAAATGCTAGAGTCCATTATTAAGGATAAAATAGCGGAGCACTTGACAAATGGGGAAAGGATCGGACAGAGTCAACATGGATTTACAAAGGGTAAATCGTGTTTGACTAATCTGCTGGAATTTTTTGAGGAGGTAACTGGTAGAATAGATGGGGGAGAGCCAGTGGATGTGGTGTACCTTGACTTCCAGAAAGCCTTCGATAAGGTTCCACACAAAAGATTATCATGCAAAATTAAGGCTCATGGGATTGGGGGCAAAGTATTAACGTGGATAGAGAACTGGCTGGCAGATAGAAAACAGAGAGTTGGAATAAACGGCTCGTTTTCGGAGTGGCAGGCAGTGACCAGCGGGGTGCCGCAAGGATCTGTCCTGGGACCCCAGCTGTTCACAATATATATAAATGATCTGGATCAGGGAATTGGATGCAATATTTCCAAATTCGCTGACGACACTAAACTAGGAGGAGGGGTGGGCTCTGATGAGGATGTCAGGAGGCTACAGTGCGATTTGGACAGGTTGGGGGAATGGGCGGATACGTGGCAGATGCACTATAATGTGGATAAATGCGAGGTTATCCACTTTGGGGGTAAAAACAGGAGGGTAGATTATTATCTAAATGGCAATAGATTGGGAGATGGGGAAGTGCAGAGGGACCTGGGTGTTCTTGTGCACCAGTCACTGAAGGAGAGCATGCAGGTGCAACAGGCGATTAAGAAGGCAAATGGTATGTTGGCCTTCATATCAAGGGGGTTCGAGTATAGGAATAGGGATACCTTACTACAGCTGTACAAGGTGCTGGTGAGACCGCATCTGGAGTATTGTGTACAGTTTTGGTCGCCCCATCTGCGGAAGGATGTTCTTGCCATGGAAAGAGTGCAACGGCGATTCAACAGGCTGATACCTGGAATGGCGGGAATGACCTACGAAGAGAGATTAAATAGTTTGGGCTTGTACTCACTGGAGTTTAGAAGATTGAGAGGGGATCTCATCGAAACATATAAAATTATGGCAGGCCTGGACAGGCTGAATTCAGAGAGAATGTTTCCAATGGCCGGGGAGCACAGAACCAGGGGCCACAGTCTAAAAATAGCGGGCAAATCATTTAAAACAGAGATGAGGAAGAATTTCTTCACTCAAAGAGTGGTGAGCCTGTGGAATTCCCTGCCACAGAGGGCTGTGAAGGCTAATTCAATAAATATTTTCAAGAGAGAATTGGATATATTTCTGAAGGCTAAGGGGATTAAGGGTTACGGAGAAAAGGCGGGGACGGGGTACTGAACTGGTAAGATCAGCTATGATCTCAGACGAAGATCAGCCATGATCTCATTGAATGGCGGAGCAGGCTCGAAGGGCCGAATGGCCTACTCCTGTTCCTATCTCTATGTATATGTGTCCTGTTATTCAGTATAACTGCACTTGTAAACACAGACTCAACAGAGGAGGTTACAGAGATAGGGAGGGGAGCGAGGGCCATGGAGGGATTTGAACAGGAGGTTGAGAATTGTAGGGGCTGGAGGAGATTACAGAGATAGTGAGGGGGTGAGGGCCATGGAGGGATTTGAACAGGAGGATGAGAATTGTAGGGGCTGGAGGAGATTACAGAGATAGGGAGGGGGGCGAGGGCCATGAAGGGATTTGAACAGGAGTTTGAGAATTGTTGAGGTTGGAAGAGGTTACAGAGTAATGGAGGGGGGCGAAGGCCATGGAGGGAGTTGAACAGGAGGATGAGAATTGTAGGGGCTGGAGGAGGTTACAGAGATAGGGAGGGGATGAGGGCCATGGAGGGATTTGAACAGGAGGATGAGAATTGTAGGGGCTGGAGGAGGTTACAGAGATAGGGAGGGGGCGAGGGCCATGGAGGGATTTGAACAGGAGGATGAGAATTGTAGGGCTGGAGGAGGTTACAGAGATAGGGAGGGGGGAGGGCCATGGAGGGATTTGAACAGGAGGATGAGAATTGTAGGGCTGGATTAGGTTACAGAGATAGGGAGGGGACGAGGGCAGGGCCATGGGGGGATTTGAACAGGAGGATGAGAATTGTAGGGGCTGGAGGAGGTTACAGAGATAGGGAGGGGGGAGGGCCATGGAGGGATTTGAACAGGAGGATGAGAATTGTAGGGCTGGATTAGGTTACAGAGATAGGGAGGGGACGAGGGCCATGGAGGGATTTGAACAGGAGGATGAGAATTGTAGGGGCTGGAGGAGATAACAGAGATAGGGAGGGGGGTGAGGGCCATGGAGGGATTTGAACAGGAGGATGAGAATTGTAGGGGCTGGAGGAGGTTACAGTGATAGGGAGGGGGGTGAGGGACATGGAGGGATTCGAACAGGAGGATATGAATTGTGGGGCTGGAGGAGGTTACAGAGATAGGGTGGGGGTGAGGGCCATGGAGGGATTTGAACAGGAGGATGACAATTGTAGGGCTGCAGGAGGTTACAGAGATAGGGAGGGGGGCGAGGGCCGTGGAGGGATTTTAACAGGAGGATATGAATTGTGGGGCTGGAGGAGGGTACAGAAATAGGGAGGGGGCAAGGGCCATGGAGGGATTTGAACAGGAGGATGAGAATTGTACGGCTGGAGGAGGTTACAGAGATAGGGAGAGGTGTGAGGGCCATGGAGGGGTTTGAACAGGAGTGTGAGAATTGTAGGGCTGGAGGAGGTTACAGAAATAGGGAGGGGGCGAGGGCCATGGAGGGATTTGAACAGGAGGATGAGAATTGTAGGGGCTGGAGGAGATAACAGAGATAGGGAGGGGGGTGAGGGCCATGGAGGGATTTGAACAGGAGGATGAGAATTGTAGGGGCTGGAGGAGGTTACAGTGATAGGGAGGGGGGTGAGGGACATGGAGGGATTCGAACAGGAGGATATGAATTGTGGGGCTGGAGGAGGTTACAGAGATAGGGTGGGGGTGAGGGCCATGGAGGGATTTGAACAGGAGGATGAGATTTGTAGGGACTGGAGGAGGTTACAGAGATAGGGAGGGGGCGAGGGCCATGGAGGGATTTGAACAGGAGGATGAGAATTGTAGGGGCTGGAGGAGGTTACAGAGATAGGGAGGGGGCGAGGGCCATGGAGGGATTTGAACAGGAGGATATGAATTGTGGGGCTGGAGGAGGTTACAGAAATAGGGAGGGGGTGAGGGCCATGGAGGGATTTGAACAGGAGGATGAGAATTGTACGGCTGGAGGAGGTTACAGAGATAGGGAGAGGTGTGAGGGCCATGGAGGGGTTTGAACAGGAGTGTGAGAATTGTAGGGCTGGAGGAGGTTACAGAAATAGGGAGGGGGCGAGGGCCATGGAGGGATTTGAACAGGAGGATGAGAATTGTGGAGGTTGGAGGAGGTTTCAGAGATAGGGAGAGGTGTGAGGGCCATGGAGCGATTCGAACAGGAGGATATGAATTGTGGGGCTGGAGGAGGTTACAGAGATAGGGAGGGGGCGAGGGACATGGAGGGATTCGAACAGGAGGATATGAATTGTGGGGCTGGAGGAGGTTACAGAAATAGGGAGGGGGTGAGGGCCATGGAGGGATTTGAACAGGAGGATGAGAATTGTGGGGCTGGAGGAGGTTACAGAGATAGGGAGGGGGGTGAGGGCCATGGAGGGATTTGAACAGGAGGATGAGAATTGTAGGGCTGGAGGACGTTACAGAGATAGGGAGGGGAGCGAGGGCCATGGAGGGATTTGGACAGGAGGATGAGAATTGTAGGGCTGGAGGAGGTTACAGTGATAGGGAGGGGAGCGAGGGCCATGGAAGGATTTGAACAGGAGGATGAGAATTGTAGGGGCTGGAGGAGATTACAGAGATAGGGAGGGGGCGAGGGCCATGGAGGGATTTGAACAGGAGGATGAGAATTGTAGGGCTGGAGGAGTTTACAGAGATAGGGAGGGGAGCGAGGGCCATGGAAGGATTTGAACAGGAGAATGAGAATTGTAGGGGCTGGAGGAGGTTACAGAGATAGGGAGGGGCGAGGGTCATGGAGGGATTTGAACAGGAGGATGAGAATTGTAGGGCTGGAGGAGGTTACAGAGATAGGGAGGGGACGAGGGCCATGGAGGGATTTGAACAGGAGGATGAAAATTGTAGGGGCTGGAGGAGATAACAGAGATAGGGAGAGGGCGAGGGCCATGGAGGGATTTGAACAGGAGGATGAGAATTGTAGGGGCTGGAGGAGATTACAGAGATAGGGAGGGGGCGAGGGCCATGGAGGTATTTGAACAGGGGGATGAGAATTGTAGGGCTGGAGGAGGTTACAGAGATAGGGAGGGGGCGAGGGCCATGGAGCGATTTGAACAGGAGGATGAGAATTGTAGGGCTGGAGGAGGTTACAGAGATAGGGAGGGGGCGAGGGCCATGGAGGTATTTGAACAGGGGGATGAGAATTGTAGGGCTGGAGGAGGTTACAGAGATAGGGAGGGGGCGAGGGCCATGGAGCGATTTGAACAGGAGGATGAGAATTGTAGGGCTGGAGGAGGATACAGAGATAGGGAGGGGACGAGGGCCATGGAGGGATTTGAACAGGAGGATGAGAATTGTAGGGCTGGAGGAGGTTACAGAGATAGGGAGGGGGCGAGGGCCATGGAGCGATTTGAACAGGAGGATGAGAATTGTAGGGCTGGAGGAGGATACAGAGATAGGGAGGGGAGCGAGGGCCATGGAGGGATTTGAACAGGAGGATGAGAATTGTAGGGCTGGAGGAGGATACAGAGATAGGGAGGGGACGAGGGCCATGGAGGGATTTGAACAGGAGGATGAGAATTGTAGGGCTGGAGACGGGCGATGTTACGGAGGTGGGAGTAGGAGGTCTTGGTGGTGGAGAGGACATGGGGTTGGAATCCAATCTCGGGGTCAGATAGGACGGGGAGGTTGCGAGCAGTCTGGTTGAGCCTCAGAGACTTGCCATGGAGAGGGATGGTGTCGGTGGCTGGGCAACGGTGTCTGTGGCGGGGTCCGAAGACAATGGCTTGGTTCTTCCCGGGGATGTTGCGGGGGTGCGGAGAACTCAGCAGCAGATCTGCTGAGGCCTCTCGATAACAATCCTCGCGTGGTTTTGGGGAGGTGGCTGTGTTTGGGATCTTCCTCTGCCGCTAACGCCAGCCTCCGTTACCTCCTCAGGGTCTCAGTCTGCGATGAAGACAAGCTGAGCCACAATGAGTTCATTGGGGAGACCCGGGTGGCACTGCGGAGGCTGAAACCCGACCAGTGGAAACACTTCAATATCGTCCTGGAGAGATTCCCGCCGGTGAGGAGGGGGCGAAGGGGAAGGGGATGGTCGAAGGGACCCGTGGAGGACCCGTACCCCGGGGAGAGTTGGTGCCCGTGGGGACCCGTACCCCGGGGAGAGTCAGTGCCCGCGGGGACCCGTACCCCGGGGAGAGTCGGAGCCCGTGGGGACCCGTACCCCGGGGAGAATCGGTGCCCGCGGGTACCCGTACCCCGGGGAGAGTCGGTGCCTGTGGGGACCCGTACCCTGGGGAGAGTCGGTGCCCATGGGTACCCGTACCCCGGGGAGAGTCGGTGCCTGTGGGGACCTGTACCCCGGGGAGAGTCGGTGCCCATGGGTACCCGTACCCCGGGGAGAGTCGGAGCCCGTGGGGACCTGTACCCCGGGGAGAGTCGGTGCCCGTGGGCACCTGTACCCCGGGGAGAGTCGGCGCCCGTGGGGACCTGTACCCCGGGGAGAGTCGGTGCCCGTGGGGACCTGTACCCCGGGGAGAGTCGGTGCCCATGGGCACCTGTACCCCGGGGAGAGTCGGTGCCCGTGGGCACCTGTACCCCGGGGAGAGTCGGCGCCCGTGGGGACCTGTACCCCGGGGAGAGTCGGAGCCCGTGGGGACCCGTACCCCGGGGAGAGTCGGTGCCCGTGGGTACCCGTACCCCGGGGAAAGTCGGTGCCTGTGGGGACCTGTACCCCGGGGAGAGTCGGTGCCCATGGGTACCCGTACCCCGGGGAGAGTCAGTGGCCATGGGGACCTGTACCCTGGGGAGAGGCGGGGCCGAGGCGGGGTGGCTATTTGGACGGAACACATTGATTGTATTCTAAAATTCTCGTCTCTTTCCAACAGCTCCCGTCGCCAACAGCAATGACGACAGCTTTGAGAGGGATCTCCTTCTATCTGAAAGAGGTAACGTCTCAAAATCAGGAATCAACTCTCTCAGGAAGCTATCTGTACACTGACTGGTGTCTCTCAGTCCCTCTCTCTCAGGGAGATATCTGTACACTGACTGGTGTCTCTCAGTCCCTCTCCCTCAGGGAGATATCTGTACACTGACTGGTGTCTCTCAGTCCCCTCTCTCTCAGGGAGATATCTGTACACTGACTGGTGTCTCTCAGTCCCCTCTCTCTCAGGGAGATATCTGTACACTGACTGGTGTCTCTCAGTCCCTCTCTCTCAGGGAGATATCTGTACACTGACTGGTGTCTCTCAGTCCCTCTCTCTCAGGGAGATATCTGTACACTGACTGGTGTCTCTCAGTCCCTCTCTCTCAGGGAGATATCTGTACACTGACTGGTGTCTCTCAGTCCCTCTCTCTCAGGGAGATATCTGTACACCGACTGGTGTCTCGCAGTCCCTCTCTCTTAGGGAGATATCCGTACACTGACTGGTGTCTCTCAGTCCCTCTCTCAGGGAGATATCTGTACATTGACTGGTGTCTCTCAGTCCCTCTCCCTCAGGGAGATATCTGTACACTGACTGGTGTCTCTCAGTCCCTCTCTCAGGGAGATATCCGTACACTGACTGGTGTCTCTCAGTCCCTCTCTCTCAGGGAGATATCTGTACACTGAGTGGTGTCTCTCAGTCCCTCTCTCTCAGGGAGATATCTGTACACTGACTGGTGTGTCTCAGTCCCTCTCCCTCAGGGAGATACCTGTACACTGACTGGTTTCTCTCAGTTCCTCTCACTCAGGGAGATATCTGTACACTGACTGGTGTCTCTCAGTCCCTCTCTCTCAGGGAGATATCTGTACACTGACTGGTGTCTCTCAGTCCCTCTCCCTCAGGGAGATATCTGTACACTGACTGGTGTCTCTCAGTCCCTCTCGCTCAGGGAGATATCTGTACACTGACTGGTGTCTCTCAGTCCCTCTCGCTCAGGGAGATATCTGTACACCGACTGGTGTCGCTCAGTCCCTCTCTCTCAGGGAGATATCTGTACACTGACTGGTGTCTCTCAGTCCCTCTCTCTCAGGGAGATATCTGTACACTGACTGGTGTCTCTCAGTCCCTCTCTCTCAGGGAGATATCTGTGCACTGACTGGTGTCTCTCAGTCCCTCTCTCTCAGGGAGATATCTGTACACTGACTGGTGTCTCAGTCCCCTCTCTCTCAGGGAGGTATCTGTACACTGACTGGTGTCTCTCAGTCCCTCTCCCTCAGGGAGATATCTGTACACTGACTGGTGTCGCTCAGTCCCTCTCTCTCAGGGAGATATTTGTACACTGACTGGTGTCTTTCAGTCTCTCTCTCTCTCTCTCTGTCTCTCTCTCCCTACTCTCTGTCTCTGTCTGTCTCTCTCTCTCTCTCTCCCTACTCTCTGTCTCCGTCTCTCTCTCCCTACTCTCTGTCTCTGTCTCTCTCTCTCTCTCTCTCTCTTTCTCTGTCCCTTGTTAGATCCGTGATTCTGAGAGTATGATGTTTTTCAATAACTACACGGATGCTGTAACTTAACAATCAACAGGTGTTTACTGGAGTAGGGTAGTCTCAAGACTGACAGTACAGAGGCATGCTCAAGGCTTATATACAGGTGTGGTCACTGCCGGTACTACAGTATACAGGAGCTGTAAAAGTAGTTCTCTCTGAAAGGTACATACACTACAATTCCTCCCCTTTTAGATTAGCAGTACCCATAATATTCAAATAACAATTAACACTTTAACATGTACATTAAACAACAATAGTCCATTGATAGATTCAGTCTTTGGGGCAGCTTCCTGATCCTTTCGGGATAGTGCCTTTCCTGAGGTTCTTGTTCTTGGTGCGGAGGCGATTCTGGCCCCTTTTCGTCGGTTAGTTCATCGGTTTCCACGGCTACTGGTTCTGAGGTAGATGGTGCCGGTATGTCGGGGTCATCCCCAGGTACGCGAGACATGGGGTTGACTCGTTCCTGTGACGCTAAGATCTGATCGACGTGGCGTCTCACAATGTTCTCCCCGACATCCACTGTGTACATTAATGGCTCCTGCCTTGTGCATATCGTTCCGGGTTGCCATTTCTCTGTTCGGTAGTCACGGGCCAAGACTGGTTGTCCTACGTTGAAGCTCCTTGTCGGCTTCTCATTGATGTGCTGGAATTGTTTATCCTCAACATTTCTTCGCACATTTGGTCTGAGCAAATCCAGACGAGATCTCAACCTTCGGTTAAAGAACATCATGGCCGGGGTCTGGTTGGTAACTGCATGTGTTGCATTTCGGTAGGCTAATAAGAAATTGTCCACCTTATGCTGTAGTGGAATTTCATCATCGCACATGGCCTTTATCGCCTTTTTAAAGGTTTGTACGAACCTCTCAGCCAATCCATTTGTGGCTGGATGATACGGGGCGGATGTGTAATGCCTTACCCCATTCCTTCTCATAAATTTCCGAAACTCTTCGGACACAAACTGTGGTCCATTATCAGAGCAAATCTGCTCTGGCAAGCCGTTCCTGGCAAATATGGTCCGTAGGACTGCAATCGTTTTCTCTGTAGTGGTTGAGGACATTTTTGTCACCTCAGGCCATTTCGAATGAGCATCCACTGCTATTAAGAACATTGAGTCCATGAATGGACCAGCAAAATCAATATGCACCCTTTTGCCATGGAGATGAGGGCCACTCCCATGGATGTAGAGGGGCTTGTGGTGGGGCGTTTTGGACCTTCTGGCATCGACCTCTAACAACTTCGCTTCAGGGATGGATCCCCGTGAGGTGGTGCAGAACTGTAGGTAAGTTCGGATCTGTTCGTCGCCAGTGTAACGTCCGTGTGTAATTGAGACACGGACTGCAGGAGTTGGTTATAACAGGTGTTTACTGAATGGAGACAAAACTGGAACTACTGTACAAAGTTACTACACAGGCTTATATACCGTGGTGGTCACTACTGGTACTGCAGTATACAGGGGCTGCAGAATATAGTTCCTTCTTCAAAGTACATACACTACACTGGAGCCTTGACTACTGCCTCAATCTTTTCAGGGGACTTATGTAACCCCTCTTCATCGATAACGTGGCCACAATACGAGATCTGCTTCTGGAAAAACTCGCACTTGTGGCGATTAGCTCGTAGCCCATATTCCTTTAATCTGGTGAGCACCTTCTCCAGGTTGGCGAGGTGATCACTGTCATTTTCGCCCATGACCAGGATGTCGTCCAAATAACACTGGGTCCCTGGAATCCCTTACAAGACTTGATCCATCACCCTTTGCCAAATAGCCGGAGCCGATGCTACCCCGAACACCAACCGGTTGTATTGGTAGAGACCTTTATGAGTGTTGATCGTGAGGTATTGTTTCGAGGCTTCTTCTACCTCCATTTGCAAGTACGCCTGGGCTAGATCAATTTTGGTGAAGCGTTTACCTCCAGATAGCGAGGCGAAAATATCCTCAATTCGTGGAAGCGGATATTGTACCGTGTGAAGGACTGGGTTCACTGTCACCTTAAAATCCCCACAGATGCGGACCTTCTTTGGTTCCCCAGGTGTATTACTCAATGACCTCTTCATTACAGGAATGATGGGTGTAGCCCACTCGCTGCAGTCTACTTTGGACAGTACTCCTGAACGTTCCAACCCTTCCAGCTCTGCTTCGACGGCTGGTCTGATCGCATAAGGCACTGGTCTGGCCTTAAGAAACATTGGGCTTGCGTTTTCCTCTATTTTAATCGTTGCTGTTATGCCTTTTAGTGTTCCGAGTCCCTCCTGGAACACTTCCTGTGCGTCAGTTAGCATTTTTGACAGTCATCCAGGTGTGACGTCGTCATCCTTTTTGGCCTCAACCTTCAGTGCCTGTATGGAATGCCAATCTAATTGTATCTTCCGGATCCATTCACGTCCTAGCAGTGGTGGTCCTCCATCTGGCAATACATATAAGTCCATTTTAGGTATTTCCTGGCCTTTGTATATCACTTTCACCCTTATTTTTCCTTTGGGGAAAACTTTTTGCCCCGTGTACGTCTTCAAGACAATCTCTGTAGCTTTCAAGGGTATATGTGAAAATAGCCGCTTGTCATCCCTTTGGTTTATGACTGTTAGGGCTGATCCTGTGTCCAATTCCATTTTCACTTGGACTCCATCTATCTTGAGTGTAACCCAGATAGTCTGGTGATCCTCCATTTTGGTTACCTTATGTAGTTTCGGACAACCCAGCTCCTTGCTTCTGGAGTCTGTATCACTTTTCTGTTCGTCTGAATTACTGTCCATCACCTTTTGTACCCTTTTGTACTTCTCCTGTGGAGATTTCTTGCTGTTGGTTTTCTTCCCAGACCTGCAGACTCTTGCTATGTGTCCTGCTTTTCCACACTGTCTGCACACTTGGTCCTTGAACCAACAATCCTTCTGGTCGTGTGTTGTTCTGCCGCAGCGATAACACTTCCCTGTTCCATAGGACATTTCTTTGGTGCCATATTCTTGCGGTCTCCGTTGTATGTCTGCAGCGCCCCTTGCGGCTGCTTCGTGTGATACTGCCATGCTGAAAGCCTTGTCCAGCGTAAGATCCTTTTCTGATAGAAGCCGTTTCTGGGTTCCTTCACTTTGAAGCCCACACACAAACTTGTCCCTTAACGTATCTGCTAGTCCCACTCCAAACTGGCAGTGTTTCGATAGCTTGCGCAGTTCTGTTAAGTACTCAGCATTTCTTTCGTCTTTATGTTGGTTCCTTTTATGGAACTTAAATCTTTCTGCTATCAGCAGCGGTGTGGGGTTTAAGTGGTCCTGTAGGATTTCTAGTATGCTTTCGAAATTCTTATCCACGGGCTTCTCTGGGGTTATTAGGTTTCGCAGTAACCCATAAGTTTTTGCACCCATGGAATTTAACAAAACCAGTGCTTTCCTAGCATCTGGCACTTCATTCGCCCTGCAGTACACCTCAATACGTTTCACATATGTCGCCCAATCTTCGACTTCATTGTCGAACGTAGAGATACTGCCACTCTTCGGCATCCCTGGGTGTGATTTAACTGTCAAAAATGGCGTCCCCCGCGCTCTCCCTTCTTCTCCGCTGGCACAAAATGGCGTCTCCCACGCTTTCCTTTCTTCCCACGCTCGCCCTTCTTCTCCGCTGCGGCTTCTAAAAATGGCGTCCTCCCGCGCTCTTCCTTCTTCTCCGCGGCTCAATGGCGTCTCCCGCGCTCTCCCTTCTTCTCCCCGCGGACACTGTTCAGCCCTTGAGCCCTGGCTGTGCTCTGCGTGTTTTTTTTTCTGTGCGCCTTTCCCGTTTCCCGCCGCTCGGTCCTGAACCCGGCTGCTGCTTTACCCTCTCTCCGTTTTGTTTTTTCCTCGATGCCGCTCGGTTTTTCAACCCCCGGCTGCGCCCTGTACGCTTCACCCTCTCTCTTACCCCGTCGATTGCTGCTCGGCTTTTTCTCTGCCGTCGGTCGGCTCCAGCCGCCGCTGTCCGGGGAGGGTCTGCGCTGTACCTGTCGTCAGTCTGTTGCTAATCGTCGTGGCTGGGGGAACCAAAGCCCGGCTCTCCACAGCCTCCCCTGCGATGGTCACTCTCTGCCAGACGACTGGGCGGTTTGCTCGTGGTCGACGCCCGTGCTTCTGGCCTCGAGTTTCTTCCACCGCCCTCCCGGAGTGAACCCTCAAAGGGAAATGCAGAGTTTGCAGGTAGATTCGAATCGACACTCGTCGCCACTGTTAGATCCGTGATTCTGAGAGTATGATGTTTTTCAATAACTACACGGATGCTGTAACTTAACAATCAACAGGTGTTTTACTGGAGTAGGTAGTCTCAAGACTGGGGGTACAGAGGCATGCTCAAGGCTTATATACAGGTGTGGTCCACTGCCGGTACTACAGTATGCAGGAGCTGTAAAAGTAGTTCTCTCTTAAAGGTACATACACTACATCCCTCTGTCCCTCGCTCTCTGTCCGTCGCTCTCTGTCTCTCGCTCTCTCTGTCTCTCTCTCTGTCTCTCTGTCTCTCTGTCTCTCTCTCTCTCTCCCTCTTTCTCTCGCCCCACTCTCTCTCTCTCTCTCTCTCTTCTCCCCCCTCTGTCTCTCTCTCTCTGTCTCTCTCTCTCTCTGTCTCTCTCTGTCCTCCCTCCCTCCCTCCTCTCCCCCCTCTCTCTCTCTCTTTCTCTCGGTCTCTCTCTCTCTCTCTCTCTCCCCTCCCTCTCCTCTCTCTCTCTCTCTCTCCCCCTCTCTCTCTCTCTCTGTCTCTCTGTCTCTCTCTGTCTCCCTCCCTCTCTCCCCCCCCTCTCTCTCTCTCTCTTTCTCTCTGTCTCTCTCTCTGTCTCTCTCTCTCTCTCTGTCTCTCTCTCCCTCCTCTCTCTCGCCCCACTCTCTCTGTCTCTCTCTCTCTCTCCCCTCTCTCTCTCTTCCTCTTGCCTGACTGTGATCAGGTGTCCCCACTGCTGAGGCCCATGATTCAGGACTGTCCACGTCACTGTGCTGTATTGGAGAGCCCAGTAATTAGCGGGTGTTGGTGCGGTGGAAAACATGACCATGTTGTCAGAGAGTGGCTCGGATCAGTGGGCTGTGATTCCCCCCCGTCCCATGTCTGTCCTTAACCCTACAGCTGCTAAACCCTGACCCATGCTCAGCCCTGGCCTCTCTGTTACCTCACCCTGTCTGGTCCTGAGCCCCACACAGAGAGCAGGGAAAGGCCCAGGCTCCACCCCCGGCCTGTGCTGAGCCCCACATGCACAGAGAGCAGGAAAGGCCCAGGCTCCACCCCCGGCCTGTGCTGAGCCCCACACACACACAGAGCAGGAAAGGCCCAGGCTCCCACCCCCGGCCTCTGCTGAGGACCCACACACACAGAGAGCAGGAAAGGCCCTGGCTCCATCCCCCGGCCTGAGCTGAGCCCCCACACACAGAGAGAGCAGGAAAGGCCCAGGCTCCACCCCCGGCCTCTGCTGAGGACCCACACACACAGAGAGCAGGAAAGGCCCTGGCTCCATCCCCGGCCTGTCCTGAGCCCCACACACAGAGAGAGCAGGAAAGGCCCAGGCTCCACCCCCCGGCCTGTCCCTGAGCCCCACACACAGAGGGGAGCAGGAAAGGCCCAGGCTCCACCCCCCCGGCCTGTCCTGAGCCCCACACACAGAGGGAGCAGGAAAGGCCCAGGCTCCATCCCCGGCCTGTGCTGAGCTCCACACACAGAGAGAGCAGGAAAGGCCCAGGGCTCCATCCCCGGCCTGTGCTGAGCTCCACACACACACAGAGCAGGAAAGGCCCAGGCTCACCCCCGGCCTGTGCTGAGCCCCCACACACACACAGAGCAGGAAAGGCCCAGGCTCCATCCCCGGCCTGTGCTCAGCCCCACACACAGAGAGCAGGAAAGGCCCAGGCTCCATCCCTGGCCTGTGCTGAGCCCCCACACAGAGAGAGCAGGAAAGGCCCAGGCTCCACCCCCGGCCTGTGCTCAGCCCCACACACAGAGAGAGCAGGAAAGGCCCAGGCTCTATCCCCCACCTGAGCTGAGCCCCACACACAGAGAGCAGGAAAAGGCCCTGGCTTCCATCCCCGGCCTGTCCTGAGCCCCACACACAGAGAGAGCAGGAAAGGCCCCAGGCTCCATCCCCGGCCTGTCCTGAGCCCCACACACAGAGGGAGCAGGAAAGGCCCAGGCTCCACCCCCCGGCCTGTCCTGAGCCCCCACACACAGAGGGAGCAGGAAAGGCCCAGGCTCCCACCCCCCGGCCTGTCCTGAGCCCCACACACAGAGGGAGCAGGAAAGGCCCAGGCTCCATCCCCGGCCTGTGCTTGAGCTCCACACACACACAGAGCAGGAAAGGCCCAGGCTCACCCCCCGGCCTGTGCTGAGCCCCACACACACACAGAACAGGAAAGGCCCAGGCTCCATCCCCGGCCTGTGCTCAGCCCCCACACACAGAGAGAGCAGGAAAGGCCCAGGCTCCATCCCCGGCCTGTGCTGAGCCCCCACACAGAGAGAGCAGGAACGGCCCCAGGCTCCACCCCCGGCCTGTGCTCAGCCCCACACACACAGAGAGCAGGAAAGTACCAGGCTCCACCCCCGGCCTGTGCTGAGCCCCACACACACAGAGAGCAGGAAAGGCCCAGGCTCCATCCCCGACCTGTGCTGAGGTTATTTCCTGGGCCTTGCATGAATAATGTTAACATCAAATTCGCTGCCTTCTCTGCCACATCAATCTCATTCTTACCCTTCTCTCTCTCACCTTCTCCTCCCTCCCTCTCTCTCTCCCTTTCCCCCTCCCTCTCTCATTCTCTCTTCCCCTCGCTCCCCACTCTCTCTTTCTCCCCCCTCGCTCCCTCACTCTCTCCCTCACTCTCTCTCCCCTCGCGCTCTCTCTCTCCCTCCTCGCTCTCTCTCTCCTCCCTCGCTCCCCACTCTCTCTTTCTCCCCCCCTCGCTCCCTCACTCTCTCTCCCCTCTCTCTCTGCCTCACTCCCTCACTCCCCACTCTCTCTTTCTCCCCCCTCGCTCCCTCACTCTCTCTCTCCCTCACTCTCTCTCCCTCGCTCTCTCTCTCTCCCTCCCTCTCTCTCCCTCGCCTCTCTCTCTCTCCCTCCTCGCTCTCCTCGCTCCTCCCTCGCTCCCTGTCTCTCTTCTTCTCCCCCCTCCCTCTCCTCCCTCACTCTCTCTCACCCTCGCTCTCTCTCCCTCCCTCGCTCCCACTCTCTCTTTCTCCCCCCCTCACCCTCACTCTCTCTCCCTCACTTTCTCTCTCCCTGCCTCACTCCCTCGCTCCCACTCTCTCTTTCTCCCCCCCTCGCTCCCTCACTCTCTCTATCCCTCTCTCTCTGCCTCATGCCCTCGCTCCCCACTCTCTCTTTCTCCCCCCTCGCTCCCTCACTCTCTCTCTCTCCCCCCCTCTCCTTCCTCGCTCCCTCACTCTCTCTCTCTCTTTCCCTCTCCGTCACTCTCTTGCTCCCTCAACTCGCTCTCTCCCTCACTCTCTCTCTCCCTCTCTCGCCCAGTTGGACGATGAGCAGCAGTTGGAGGAGCGCGGCCGGATCCTGATCGGTTTGCAGTATGGCTCTCAGCGCTGTGGGCTGGTGGTCTCCCATCTTGCGATGCGCTCACTTGGCCGCGATGGACGCCAACGGCTTCTCCGACCCCTACGTCAAAATGTAAGTACAATGAAAGGCGGCCTTATGCCGTTAAAGAGCCTGGCCCACTCTGAGAGGCCTCACTTCCGTTCAGGGCCCCAGGCCTCACTCTCCCGCTCAGGCCTCACTCTCTGATAGGCCCCAGGACCACCACACACGCTCCAGCCCCAGGCCACACTGTGTCTGACAGGCGCCAGGCCCTCACTCCCGCGTGGGCATCACTCCCCTGATAGGCCGCAGGCCTCACTCTCCTCACTCGGGCCCCTCTCTCTTGCTCAGGTCTCACTCTCACTCAGGCCGCAGGCTTCACTCTGGGTGCGAGCAGCTGGTGGCGGCTCTCCTCAGCCCGAATTAGTGATTGGAAAACAGGAGCTTTCTCCTCCCAGCTCACCCTCGATCAGCTGTACGTGGGAGGACAAGGGAATTGGAGCGTGAAGAGTCTTCTGAAAAACCCGGCCTGGAATTCTCACTCTGTTAAAAGAGAGAGAGAGAGAGAGACAGAAAGAGAGAGGGAGAGAGAGAGAAAGAGACAGAGAGAGAGAGAGACAGAGAGACAGAGAGAGAGACAGAGAGAGAGAGAGACAGAGAGAGAGAGAGAGACAGAGAGAGAGAGACAGAGAGAGACAGAGAGAGAGAGGGAGAGAGAGAGACAGAGAGAGAGAGACAGAGAGAGAGACAGAAAGAGGAGAGGGAGAGACAGAGAGAGAGGAGAGGAGGGACAGAGAGAGAGGAGGGAGATAGAGAGAGAGGACAGAGAGAGAGAGACCAGGGAGAGAGAGACAGAAAGAGAGACAGAGAGAGAGAGACAGAGGAGAGAGAGGACAGAGAGACAGACAGAAATAGAGAGAAATAAACTGGCAGACTACCTCACGACCATCAGAGACACAAAACAGAGGACCAGACCCCTCACCAGGTACAGACTAAGCGACCACCAACTGGAAAATTGAAAAAGGCAGATACAAGAAATCCTGGCAGCCTAGAGAGAATAGAATATGCGATCAATGTTCCTGGCTGGCGAGGTTGAAACAGAAATGCATTTCCTCCTAAAATGCGAAAAATTCAAACACATCAAGAAACATATTATTCAACAAGCTAAGCCAAACAACCCCAGATTTCAAGGAATTGGATGACCTGTCAAAATTGAGATTAGTCCTGGGAGAAGGGAGACAGACCATACCTTGGGGCCAAATATGTAAACAACATGTCACAAACCTGAGGACTGTTTTAAAAATTAAGACTGTTTAAAATTAATATTGAACGTACCAAATGAAGTACAAAGGACTGTTTAAAATTAATATTGTTTCAAAGTAATATTGTATGTACCCAACAAATGTCAAATCGATTGACACCTACAGAATGTTGGAAAAACTGTACCTTTTTGCTATG
>NW_028225179.1:32805232-32895232 GCF_052327205.1 Somniosus microcephalus | reverse complement strand
CCTTAACCTTCTCTGCTCCAAGGAGAACAATCCCAGCTTCTCCAGTCTCTCCACATCACTGAAGTCCCTCATCCCTGGGACCATTCTGGTCAATCTCCCCTTAATCTTCTCTGCTCTAAGGAGAACTACCCCAGCTTCTCCAGTCTCTCCACATCACTGAAGACCCTCATCTCTGGTACCATTCTGGTCAATCTCTCCCCTTAACCTTCTCTGCTCTAAGGAGAACAACCCCAGCTTCTCCAGTCTCTCCACATCACTGAAGTCCCTCATCCCTGGTACCATTCTGGTCAATCTCCCCTTAACCTTCTCTACTCTAAGGAGAACAACCCCAGCTTCTCCAGTCTCTCCACATCACTGAAGTCCCTCATCCCCTGGTACCATTCTGGTCAATCTCCCCTTAACCTTCTCTGCTCTAAGGAGAACAACCCCAGCTTCTCCAGTCTCTCCACATCACTGAAGTCCCTCATCCCCGGTACCATTCTGGTCAATCTCCCCTTAACCTTCTCTGCTCTAAGGAGAACAATCCCAGTTTCTCCAGTCTCTCCACATCACTGAAGTCACTCATCCCTGGTACCATTCTGGTCAATCTCCTCTTAACCTTCTCTGCTCTAAGGAGAACAATCCCAGCTTCTCCAGTCTCTCCACATCACTGAAGTCCCTCATCCCTGGTACCATTCTGGTCAATCTCCCCTTAACCTTCTCTGCTCCAAGGAGAACAATCCCAGCTTCTCCAGTCTCTCCACATCACTGAAGTCCCTCATCCCTGGTACCATTCTGGTCAATCTCCCCTTAACCTTCTCTGCTCCAAGGAGAACAATCCCAGCTTCTCCAGTCTCTCCACATCACTGAAGTCCCTCATCCCTGGTACCATTCTGGTCAATCTCCCCTTAACCTTCTCTGCTCTAAGGAGAACAACCCCAGCTTCTCCAGTCTCTCCACGTCACTGAAGTCCCTCATCCCTGGTACCATTCTGGTCAATCTCCCCTTAACCTTCTCTGCTCTAAGGAGAACAACCCCAGCTTCTCCAGTCTCTCCACATAACTGAAGTCCCTCATCCCTGGAATCATTCTTGTAAATCTTTTCCGCACCCTCTCTAAGGCCTTCACATCCTTCCTAAAGTGCGGTGCCCAGAATTGGACACAATACTCCAGTTGAGGCAGAACCAGTGTTTTATAAAGGTTCATCATAATTTCCACACTTTTGTATTCTATGGGCAGGATTTTCATTGGGCCATGAAGGTGGGATTGGAGGCGTGTAGGGGGTTAAAATCTCGAAATCGGGGGGCATGAGCCCATCCCGCCCCCAACCCACCTCCGTGCCAGTTTCCCAGGAGGCGGATACCCAACCTGTGCTGGGCCCGCTGGGCGGGCTCGACAAAATCAATCAAGTGAAAATCGTGTGGGTTGGCTCGAACTCAATGGAGGCGGGACTACAACCCCGAAAGTTGTAGTCCCGCCTCCTACACGCCTCCTCAATGAAAATCCAGCCCTGTAACTCTGTTTATGAAGCCCAGGATCCCGTAAACTTTTTCACTGCTTTCTGAACCTGCCCTGCCACCTTCAACGATTTGTGCACATACACCCCCAGGTCTCTCTGTTCGTGCACCCCCTTCAGGATTGTACCCTTTAGTTTATATTTCCTCTCCTCATTCTTTCTACCAAAATGTATCACTTTGCACTTTTCTGCGTTAAATTTCATCTGCCACGTGTCCGCCCATTTCACCAGCCTGTCTGTCCTCTTGAAGTCTATCACTCTCCTCACTGTTCACTATACTTCCAAGTTTTGTGTCATCTGCAGATTGTTAAATTGTGCCCTGTACACCCAAGTCCAAGTCATTAATATATATCAAGAAAAGCAGTGGTCCTAGTACCGACCCCTGGGGAACACCACTGTATACCTTCCTCCAGTCCGATACACAACCGTTCCCCACCACTCTCTGTTTCCTGTCACTTAGCCAATTCCGTATCCATGCTGCCACTGTCCCTTTTATTCCATGGGCTTCAACTTTGCTGACAAGCCTATTAAGTGGCACTTTATCAAACACCTTTTGGAAATCCATGTACACCACGTCAACCGCATTGCCCTCATCAACCCTCTCTGTTACTCATCAAAGAACTCGATCAAGTTAGTTAAACACGATTTGCCTTTAACAAATCCGTGCTGGCTTTCCTTAACTAATCCACACTTATTCAAGTGACTGGGAGAGCGACAGAGAGAGAGACAGAGAGACTGAGACAGAGAGAGAGACAGAGAGACAGAGAGAGAGACAGAGAGAGAGACAGAGACTGAGACAGAGAGACAGAGAGAGAGACAGAGAGACAGAGAGAGAGACAGAGAGAGACTGAGACAGAGAGACAGAGAGAGAGAGAGAGAGAGAGAGTGAGCGAGAGAGACAGAGCGAGAGAGAGACAGAGAGAGTGAGACAGAGAGATACAGAGAGAGTGAGACACAGAGAGAGAGAGACACAGAGAGACAGAAAGAGAGAGCGACAGAGAGAAAATGACAGAGAAAGGGAGAGAGAGAGACAGAGAGAGAGAGAGAGAGAGAGAGAGAGAGAGTGAGACAGAGGGAGACAGAGAGTGAGAAAGAAAGCAAGAGAGACAAAGAGAGAAGGTGAGAGACAGAAAGAGAAAGAGAGACAGAGACAGAGAGAGAGAGACAGAGAGAGAGAAACAGAGAGAGAGAGAGAGAGAAAGAGAGAGAGAGACAGAGAGAGAGACTGAAAGACAGAGAGAGAGAGAGAGAGGGAGAGACAAAGGGAGAGGGTGTGTGAGAGAGAGAGAGACGGAGAAAGAGGGTGTGTGAGAGAGAGAGAGAGACGGAGAAGGAGATGGAGAGCAAGAGATTGAGAGAGAGAGACAGAGAGAGAGACGGAGTGCTCCCTCAGTACTGCCCCTTCGAGAGTGCGCCGCTCCCTCAGTACTGCCCCTCTGACAGTGCAGCGCTCCCACAGTACTGCTCCTCCGACAGTGCAGCGCTCACTCAGTACTGCCCCTCCGACAGTGCGGCACTCCCTCAGTACTGCCCTTCCAACAGTGCGGCACTCCCCCAGTACTGCCCCTACGACAGTGCGGCGCTCCCTCAGTACTGCCCCTCCGACAGTGCAGCGCTCCCTCAGTACTGCCCCTCCGACAGTGCGGCGCTCCCTCAGTACTACCCCTCCGACAGTGCGGTGCTCCCTCAGTACTGCCCCTCCGGCAGTGCGGTGCTACCTCAGTACTGCCCCTCTGACAGTGCAGCGATCCCTCAGTACTGCCCCTCCGACAGTGCGGCGCTCCCTCAGTACTGCCCCTCCGACAGTGCGGTGCTCCCTCAGTACTGCCCCTCCGACAGTGCAGCGCTCCCTCAATACTGATCCTCCGACGGTGCAGCGCTCACTCAGTACTGTCCCTCCGACAGTGCGGCGCTCCCTCTGTACTCCACTTCCGACAATGCGGTGCTCCCTCAGTACTGCCCCTCCGACAGTGCGGCGCTCCCTCACTATTGCCCCTCCAACAGTGCGGCACTCCCTCAGTACTGCCCCTCTGACAGTGCAGGGCTCCCTCAGTACTGCCCCTCCGACAGTGAGGCGCTCCCTCAGTACTGCCCCTTCGACAGTGCGGCGCTCCCTCAGTACTGCCCCTCCGACAGTGCGGCGCTCCCTCAGTACTGCCCCTCCGACAGTGCGGCGCTCCCTCAGTACCGCCCCTCCGACAGTGCGGCGCTCCCTCAGTACCGCCCCTCCGACAGAGCGGCGCTCCCTCAGTACTGCCCCTCCGACAGTGCGGCGCTCCCTCAGTACTGCCCCTCCGACAGTGCGGCGCTCTCAGTACTGCCCCTCCGACAGTGCGGCGCTCCCTCAGTACTGCCCCTCTGACAGTGCGGCGCTCCCTCAGTACTGCCCCTCCGACAGTGCGGTGCTCCCTCAGTACTGCCCCTCCGACAGTGCGGTGCTCCCTCAGTACTGCCCCTCCGACAGTGCGGCGCTCCCTCAGTACTGCCCCTCCGACAGTGCGGTGCTCCCTCAGTACTGCCCCTCCGACAGTGCGGCGCTCCCTCAGTACTGCCCCTCCGACAGTGCGGTGCTCCCTCAGTACTGCCCCTGACAGTGCGGCGCTCCCTCAGTACTGCCCCTCCGACAGTGCAGCGCTCCCTCAGTACTGCCCCTCTGACAGTGCGGCGCTCCCTCAGTACTGCCCCTCCGACAGTGCGGTGCTCCCTCAGTACTGCCCCTCCGACAGTGCGGTGCTCCCTCAGTACTGCCCCTCCGACAGTGCGGCGCTCCCTCAGTACTGCCCCTCCGACAGTGCGGTGCTCCCTCAGTACTGCCCCTCCGACAGTGCGGCGCTCCCTCAGTACTGCCCCTCCGACAGTGCGGTGCTCCCTCAGTACTGCCCCTGACAGTGCGGCGCTCCCTCAGTAGTGCACTGGGAGTGTCAGCCTAGATTTTCGTGCTCAAGTCTCTGGAATGAGACTTGAACCCACAACCTTCTGATTCAGAGGCGAGATGTCCCAGCACTGATCCCTGTGGAACACCACATCCCACCTTTTCCCAGTCTAAGTAACTACCTTATAAATTGATCCATATAAATTCTACTGAATTTCATTGCAGAATCGGCAGATTCCCTCTCATTATTCACATGACTCTGCTTATAGCAAATAAGGAATTGTACAGAGAAAACGACAGTGATTGATTTTGTAAGGTCAGTTTTGGGTCCATTACTCTTTGCAATTTTTAAAACGTCCCAAGGTGAGTCACAGGAGAGTAAATCAGACAAAATTTGACACCGGGTCACAGAAGGAGATATTAGGACAGGCAACCAAAAGCTTGGTCAAAGAGGTCGGTTTTAAGGAGCGTCTTAAAGGAGGAGAGAGAGGTGGAGAGGTTTAGGGAGGGAATTCCAGAGCTCGGGGCCCAGGCAGCTGAAGACACGGCCGCCAATGGTGGAGCGATGGAAATCGGGGGATGCTCAAGAGGCCAGAATTGGAGGAACGCAGAGATCTTGGAGGGTTGTAGAGGCTGGAGGAGGTTCCAGAGATAGGGAGGGTGGTAGGGGGCTGGAGGAGCTTACAGAGATAGGGAGGGTTGTAGAGGCTGGAGGAGGTTACAGAGATAGGGAGGGTGGTAGGGGCTGGAGGAGGTTACAGGGATAGGGAGGGTGGTAGGGGCTGGAGGAGCTTACAGAGATAGGGAGGGGTGTAGGGCTGGAGGAGGTTACAGAGATAGGGAGGGTGGTAGGGGCTGGAGGAGCTTACAGAGATAGGGAGGGTGTTGGGGCTGGAGGAGCTTACAGAGATAGGGAGGGTGGTAGGGCTGGAGGACGTTACAGAGATAGGGAGGGTGGCAGGGGCTGGAGGTGGTTACAGAGATAGGGAGGGTGGTAGGGGATGGAGGAGGTTACAGAGATAGGGAGGGTTTTAGGGGCTGGAGGTGGTTACAGAGATAGGGAGGGTGGTAGGGGCTGGAGGAGGTTACAGAGATAGGGAGGGTTGTAGGGGCTAGAGGAGGTTACAGAGATAGGGAGGGTTGTAGGGGCTGGAGGAGGTTACAGAGATAGGGAGAGTGGTAATGGCTGGAGGAGGTTACAGAAATAGGGAGGGTGGTAGGGGCTGGAGGAGGTTACAGAGATAGGGAGGGTTGTAGGGGGCTGGAGGAGGTTGCAGAGATAGGGAGGGTTGTAGAGGCTGGAGGAGGTTACAGAGATAGGGAGGGTTGTAGGGGCTGGAGGAGGTTACAGAGATATGGAGGGTTGTAGGGGCTGGAGGAGTTTACAGAGATAGGGAGGGTTTTAGGGGCTGGAGGAGGTTACAGAGATAGGGAGGGTGGAAGGGGCTGGAGGAGGTTACAGAGATAGGGAGGGTTGTAGAGGCTGGAGGAGGTTACAGAGATAGGGAGAGTTGTAGGGGCTGGAGGAAGTTACAGAGATAGGGAGGGTTGTAGGGGGCTGGAGGGTGTTACAGAGATAGGGAGGGTTGCAGGGGCTGGAGGAGGTTACAGAGATAGGGAGGGTGGAAGGGGCTGGAGGAGGTTACAGAGATAGGGAGGGTTGTAGGGGGCTGGAGGAGGTTACAGAGATCGGGAGGGGGCGAGGGTCGTGGAGGGATTTGAATAGAAGGATGAGAATTTTTAAATCGAGGCGTTGCTTAACCGGGAGTCAGTGTAGGTCAGCAAGCACAGTGGGGGTGACGGGTGAACGGGAATTGGTGCGAGTTAGGACACGGGACAAGGAGAGTTTTGGATGACCTCAAGTAGGGCGGAATGTGGGAGGCCAACCAGGAGTGCGTTGGAATAGTCAAGTCTAGGGGTAGCAAAGGCATGGTAAACGATCTGGGCTCGGGTCTCAGGAGCAGCAATATAAAGTTTGCAGATGACACGAAACTTGGCAATGGTGTAGATAGTGCAGAAGGATGGCAGATGGAATTTGATGCGGAGAAGTGTGAAGTGACGCACTTTGGGTGGAATAATACGGAAAGACAGGAAACTATAAATGGCACAAGCCACAAAGCTGGGTGGGAGGGTATGCTGTGAGGAGGATGTTGTGAAACTCCAGTATGATTTGGACAGGTTGGGTGATTGGGCAGAAGCATGGCAGATGCAATATAACGTGGATAAATGTGAGGTTATCCACTTTGGTGGCAAAAACAGGAAGGCAGATTATTATTTGAATGGCAATAGACTGGGAGAAGGGGAAGTGCAACGAGACCTGGGTGTCCTTGTGCACCAGTCGCTGAAGGTAAGCATGCAGGTGCAGCAGGTGGTTAAGAAGGCAAATGGTATGTTGGCCTTCGTAGCGAGAGGATTCGAGTACAGGAACAAGGATGTCTTGCTGCAGTTGTACAGGGCCTTGGTGAGACCGCACCTTGAGTATTGTGTGCAGTTTTGGTCGCCTTATCTGAGGAAGGACGTTCTTGCCATGGAAGGAGTGCAGCGAAGATTCACCAGGCTGATACCTGGGATGGCAGGAATGACGTATGAGGAGAGATTGGTTCGATGAGGCTTATACTCGCTGGAGTTTAGAAGATTGAGAGGGGATCTCATTGAAACCTATAAAATTCTGTCAGGCCTGGACAGACTAGATGCAGGAAGGATGTTTATGATGGCCGGCGAGTCCAGAACCAGGGGTCATAGTCTAAGGATAAGGGGTAAGCCATTTAGGACTGAAATGAGGAGGAATTTATTCACCCGGGAGTGGTGAACCTGTGGAATCAAGGGATATGGGGAGAAGGCAGGGACAGGGTACTGAATTTGGATGATCAGCCATGATCTCATTGAATGGCGGAGCAGGCTCGAGGGGCCGAATGGCCTACACCTGCTCCTATCTTCTATGTTTCTATGTAAGAGGGCGCTAATGGGGCGCAAAGCGACTAGCGCCCGGGCACGGCGATGTTTGCGCCGCTCACGAAATTGACCAGACATTTTGCGGCGTCGCTAAACACTACCGCCACGATCTCCTGCGCCCGACAGATTGTGACGCCAGTCGAGTGCACAACGCCCCGGTAGCGCCCCGGACCGGATATTGAGTGGCGCCCCCTGCCTTACCGCCGGCCGCTGGCAACGACAGGTTGAAGGGAGCGTTTTGCAGTCGGGAAGGGACTGGGGGAGCGCTATTTAAAGGTGGCCGCTTCCTGCCTTTTTTTTGTCGGCGACATTTTTGCACCGCGCATTCTGAGAGAGAGAGACTTCTGGAGAGATTCTATGCTGTGTGAAGGAGTTTTGGGTACTGAGCAGCGCTTTGCAGGTTCATTTTGATTCGTCCTTCCTTGTATCCATTTAGAAGAGACTGTGGGGGCTGCACTCTGAGCTCTTTCCCTGGGCCTCTCCATTGTTCTTTCCAGCAGATTTGATGCACAGGTCTCTCCAGGCCGAGATTCAAGGCTGCAGTGAGCAGGGTGTGGCTGGAGAGCGAGATCGACCCTCCCCTTTAAGAACTGGCCGGCGCCAGTGTGTCTGCGTTCCTTGCTGACTGACATCACATGAGCTTCGCCAGCACTCTGAGGTAGCGCCTCGCTCCTCGGCGTTAGCGCCTTAAGAGAGGTGTGTAGCGCCTGATTAAGCGCTCCAATCACCTCCAGGGACGAGAGAAGCCAAGTTTGAAACATAGAAGATAGGAGCAGGAGTAGGCCACTCGGCCCCTCGAGCCTGCTCCGCCATTCAATGAGATCATGGCTGATCATCCAAATTCAGTACCCTGTCCCTGCCTTCTCCCCATATCCCTTGATCCCTTTAGCCTTAAGAAATATATCCAACTCCTTCTTGAATATATTTAATGAATTGGCCTCAACTGCCTTCTGTGGTAGAGAATTCCACAGGTTCACCACTCTCTGGGTGAAGAAATTCCTCCTCATCTCTGTCCTAAATGGCTTACCCCTTATCCTTAGACTGTGACCCCTGGTTCTGGACTCCCCCGCCATCGGGAACATCCTTCCTGCATCTAGTCTGTCCAGTCCTTTTAGAATTTTATAAGTTTCAATGAGATCCCCTCTCAATTTTCTAAACTCTAGCGAATATAAGCCTAATCGACACAATCTCTCCTCATACGTCATTCCTGCCATCCCAGGTATCAGTCTGGTGAATCTTCGCTGCACTCCCTCCATGACAAGAACATCCTTCCTCAGATAAGGCGACCAAAACTGCACATAATACTCAAGGTGTGGTCTCACCAAGGCCCTGTACAACTGCAGCAAGACATCCTTGCTCCTGTCCTCGAATCCTCTCGCTATGAAGGCCAACATACCATTTGCCTGCTGCACCTGCATGCTTACCTTCAGCGACTGGTGCACAAGGACACCCAGGTCTCATTGCACTTCCCCTTCTCCCAATCTATTGCCGTTCAGGTAATAATAATCTGTCTTCCTGTTTTTGCCACCGCAGTGGATAACCTCGTATTTATCCACATTATACTGCATTTGCCATGTTTCTGCCCAATCACCCAACCTGTCCAAATCATACTGGAGTTTCTCGGCATTCTCCTCACAGCACACACACCCACCCAGCTTTGTGTCGTCTGCAGACTTGCAGATATTACATCTAGTTCCCTTGTCTAGATCATTTATATATATTGTGTATAGCTGGGGTCCTAGCACCGATCCCTGTGGTACCCCACTAGTCACTGCCTGCCACTCGGAAAAAGACCCGTTTATTCCAACTGTGCTTCCTGTCTGCCAACCAGTTCTCTATCCAAGACAGTACCTTACCCCCAATCCCATGTGCTTTAACTTTACACGCTAATCTCTTATGCGGGACCTTATCGAAAGCCTTCTGAAAGTCCAAATACACCACATCCACTGGTTCTCCCTTATCTATTTTACCAGTTACATCCTCAAAAAATTGCAGATTAGTCAAGCATGATTTACCTTTTGTAAATCCATGTTGACTTTGTCCGATCCTGTCACAGTTTTCCAAGTGCTCTGCTATTACATCTTTTATAATGGACTCCAGCATTTTCCCCACTACCGATGTCAGGTTTACCGGCCTATAATTCCCCGTTTTCTCTCTACCACCTTTTTTCAATAGTGGGGTTACATTAGCTACCCGCCAATCCATGGGACCTGTTCCAGAGTCTATCGAATTTTGGAAGATGACCAGCAATGCATCTACTATTTCTAGGGCCACTTCCATAAGTACCCTAGGATATAGATTATCAGTCCCTGGGGATTTATCGGCCTTCAATCCCGTCAATTTCCCTAACACCATTTCCCTACAAATACTGATTTCATTCAATTCCTCCCCCTCATTAGACCCTATGTTCCCCGACATCTCTGGAAGGTTATTTGTGTCCTCCTTTGTGAAGACAGAACCAAAGTATGTATTTAATTGGTCTGCCATTTCTTTGTTCCCCATTATAAATTCCCCTGATTCTGACTGCAAGGGACCTACGCATGACTTCACCAATCTTTTTCTCTTCACATATCTATAGAAGCTTTTACAGTCAGTTTTTATGTTCCCTGCAAGTTTACTCTCAATCTATTTTTCCCCTCTTAATTAATCCCTTTGTCCTCCTTTTTTGAATCCTAAACTGCTCCCAATCCTCAGGTTTGCTGCTTTTTCTGGCCAATTTATATGTCCTCTCCTTGGATCATATGCTATCCCTAATTTCCCTTGTTAGCCACGGTTGAGTCACCTTTTCTGTTTTATTTTTATGCCAAACAGGGATGAACAAATTCTGTAGTTCATCCATGCGATCTTCAAATGTTTGCCATTGCCATTCCAGCGACAACCCTTTAAGTAACATTCCCAAATCCATAATAGCCAACTCGTGCCTCATACCATCGTTGTCTCCTTTATTTAAATTTAGGACCCTACTCTCTGAGTCAACTACTTCACTCTCCATTTTAATGAAGAATTCTATCATATTATGATCGCTCCTCCCCAAGGGGCCTCGCACAACAAGATTGCTAATGAATCCTTTCTCGCAGGCTCGATGGGCCGAAATGGCCTCTATCTGCACTGTGGGGTTTCTGTGATTCTGTGATTACATAATACCCAGTCTAAGATGGCCTGATCTCTAGTTGGTTCCTCGACATATTGGTCCAGGAAACCATCCCGTATACACTCCAGGAATTCCTCCTCCACAGTATTGTTACTAATATGGTTAGCCCAATCTATATGTAGATTAAAGACACCCATGATAACTGCTGTGCCCTTATTGGACGTGTCTCTAATTTCCCGTTAATGCCATCCCCAACCTCAGCATTACTGTTTGTGGGTCTGTATACAACTCCCACTAACGTTTTCTGCCCCTTGGTTTTTCTCAGCTCTGCCCATACAGATTCCAAATCATCAGAGCTAATATCGTTCCTTACTATTGTGTTAATCTCCTCTTTAACCAGAAATGCTACCCCACCTCCTTTTCCTTTTTTCCTGTCCTTCCTGATTATTGAATACCCCTGGATGTTGAATTCCCAGTCTTGGTCACCCTGGAGCCATGTCTCCGTAATCCCAATTATATCATATCCGTTTACATCTATTTGCACAGCTAATTCATGCACCTTATTACGAATGCTCCTCGCATTAAGACACAAAGCCTTCAGGCTTGATTTTTTAACACTCTTAGTCCTTTTAGAATTATTATTTACTGTGGCACTGTTTGATTTACACACTTGATTTCGCTGCCTTCTACTTTTGCTTTTCTCCTTCCTGTCTTTTGTTTCTATCCTTGCTTCCCTTTCCTCTGTCTCCCTGCACAGGTTCCCAACCCCCTGCCATTTTAGTTTAAACCCTCCCCAACAGGAGGATAGACTGGAGAAGCTGGGATTTTTCTCCTTGGAGCAGAGAAAATTGAGAGGAGATTTGATTGAAGTGTTCAAAATCATGAGTGGTCTGGACAGGGTAGATAGAGAGAAACTGTTCCCATTGGCAGAAGGGTCGAGAACCAAAGGACACAGATTTAAGGAGGTTGGCAAAAGAACCCAAGGCAACTTAAGAAAAAACTTTTTTACGCAGCGAGTGGTTCGGATCTGGAATGCGCTGCCTGAAAGGGTGGTGGAGGCAGATTCAATCACGGCTTTCAAAAGGGAGTCAGATAAGTATATGAAGGAAAGAAATTTGCAAGGCTACGGGAAAGTGCGGAGGAGTGGGACTAGCTGAAGTGCTCTTGCAGAGAGCCGGCACAGGCTCGACAGGCCGAATGGCCTCCTTCTCTGCTGTCACCATTCTATGATTCTATGACCCCTTATCCTGAGACTATCCCCATATTCCTTGATTCCCTTAATATCCAAAAATCTATCGATCTCTGTCTTGAATATACTCAATGACTGAGCCTCCACAGCCCTCTGGGGTAGAGAATTCCAAAGATTCACCACCCTCTGAGTGAAGAACTATCTCCTCCTCTCAGTCCTAAATGGCCGACAACTTATCCTGAGACTGTGACCCCTGGTTCTAGACTCCCCAGCCTGGGGAAACATCCTCCCTGCATCGACCCTGTCAAGCCCTGTGAGAATTTTATACTTTTCAATGAGATCACCTCTAATTCTTCGAAATTCTTGCTTACAGTACCTGAATGTTGACTTTCAGTGATTAAGAACATAAGAAATAGGAGCAGGAGTCGGCCATACGGCCCCTCGAGCCTGCTCCGCCATTCAATAAGATCATGACTGATCTTCTATCTCATCTCCACTTTCATGTACAAGGAAACCCAGGTCCCTCTGAACACCAACATTTCCCCAATCTCTCACCATTTAAAAAATACTCTGCTTTTCTATTTTTCCTACCAAAGTGGATAACTTCACATTTCTCCACATTATATTCCATTTGGCCATGTTCTTGCCCACTCACTTAGCCTGTCTATATCCCCTTGAAGCCTCCTTGCATCCTCCTCACAACTTACATTCCCACCCAGCTTTGTATCATCAGCAAACTTGGATATATTACATTTGGTCCCCTCATCCAAATCATTGATGTAGATTGTGAATAGCTGAGGCCCAAGCACTGATCCTTGCGGTACCCCACTAGTTACAGCCTGCCAACCCGAAAATGACCCGTTTATTCCTACTCTCTGTTTTCTGTCCGTTAACCAATCCTCGGATCCATGCTAGTATATTACCCCCAATCCCATGAGCCCTAATTTTGTTTAATAACATCTTGTGTGGCTCCTTATCGAATGTCTTCTGAAAATCCAAATACACCACATCTACTGGTTCCCCCTTATCTATTCTGTTAGTTACAACTTCAAAAAACTCCAACAAATTTGTCAAACATGATTTCCCTTTCATAAATCCGTGTTGACTCTGCCCAATCCTATTATTATTTTCTAAGTGCCGTTACCACGTCCTTAATAATAGATTCTAGCATTTTCCCTACTACTGATGTCAGGCTAACTGGTCTGTAGTTCCCTGTTTTCTCTCTCCCTCCTTTCTTAGATAGTGGGGTTACATTTGCTACCTTCCAACCCACGGGAACTGTTCTAGAAACTATGGAATTGTGGAAAATGACAACCAATACACCCACTATCTCAATAGCCAACTCTTTCAAAACCCTAGGATGTAGGCCATCAGGTCCAGGGGATTTATCAGCTTTCAGTCCCATTAATTTCTCCAGTACTATTTTTTTTACTAATACTGATTTCTTTCAGTTCCTCAGTCTCGCTAGACCCTTGGTTCTCCACTATTTCCGGGAAGCTTTTTGCATCTTCTTCCGTGAAGACAGACACAAAGTATTTGTTTAATTCCTCTGCCATTTCCTTATTCCCCATTATAATTTCTCCTGTCTCAGCCTGTAAGGGACCCACGTTTATTTTCACCAATCTTTCCCTTTTTTACATACCTATAGAAGCTTTTACTGTCTGTTTTTTATGTCTCTCGCTAGTTTACTCCCATATTCTATTTTCCCTTTCTTTATCAATTTCTTGGTCCTCCTTTGCTGAATTCTAAAATCCTCCCAATCCTCAGGCTTACTATTCTTTTTGGCAATATTATAAGCCTCTTCCTTTGATCTAATACTATCTTTAACTTCTCTTGTTAGCCACGGTTGGACCACTTTTCCTGTGGGGTTTTTGTGCCTTAAAGGAATTATTTGGACTTGGGGTACAGGGCACAATATTGAAATTTGCAGATGTCACGAAACCTGGAAGTGTAGTGAACAGTGAGGAGGATAGTGATAGACTTCAAGAAGACATAGACAGACTGGTGGAATGGGCGGACACGTGGCAGATGAAATTCAACGCAGAGAGGTGTGAGGTGATACATCCTTAGAGCAGAGAAGGTTAAAGGGAGATTGACCAGAATGGTACCAGGGATGAGGGACTTCAGTGATGTGGAGAGACTGGAGAAGCTGGGGTTGTTCTCCTTAGAGCAGAGAAGGTTAAGGGGAGATTGACCAGAATGGTACCAGGGGATGAGGGACTTCAGTGATGTGGAGAGACTGGAGAAGCTGGGGTTGTTCTCCTTGGAGCAGAGAAGGTTAAGGGGAGATTGACCAGAATGGTACCAGGGATGAGGGACTTCAGTGATGTGGAGAGACTGGAGAAGCTGGGGTTGTTCTCCTTAGAGCAGAGAAGGTTAAGGGGAGATTGACCAGAATGGTACCAGGGGATGAACATAAGAACATAAGAACATAAGAAGTAGGAGCAGGAGTAGGCCATACGGCTCCTCGGGCCTGCTCCGCCATTCAATAGGATCATGGCTGATCTGAATCTAGACTCACGCCCACTTCCCTGCCCTCTCCCCGTAACCCCTAATTCCCTTGTCTGCTAGGAAACTGTCTATCTCTGTTTTAAATTTATTTAATGTTGCAGCTTCCACAGCTCTCTGAGGTAGCAAATTCCATAGATTTACTACCCTCTGAGTGAAGAAGTTTCTCCTCATCTCAGTTTTGAAAGGGCAGCCCCTTATTCTAAGATTATGCCCCCTAGTTCTAGTCTCGCCCATCAGTGGAAACATCCTCACCGCATCCACCCGATCAAGCCCCCTCACAATCTTATGTTTCGATAAGATCGCCTCTCATTCTTCTGAACTCCAATGAGTAGAGGCCCAACCTACTCAACCTTTCCTCATACGTCAACCCCCTCATCTCTGGAATCAACCGAGTGAACCTTCTCTGAACCGCCTTGAGAGCAAGTATATCTTTTCTTGAATATGGAAACCAAAACTGCACGCAGTATTCCAGGTGTGGCCTCACCAATACCCTGTATAACTGCAGCAAGACTTCCCTGTTTTTATACTCCATCCCCCTTGCAATAAAAGCCAAGATTCCATTGGCCTTCCTGATCACCTGCTGCACCTGCACACTAACTTTTTGTGTTTCATGCACCAGGACCCCCAGATCCCTTTGTAATGTAGCACTTTGCAGTTTCTCTCCATTTAGATAATAACTTGCTCTTTGATTTTTTCTGCCAAAGTGCATAACCTTACACTTTCCAATATTAGATTCCATCTGCCAAATCTCTGCCCACTCACTTAGCCTGTCTATGTCCTTTTGCAGGTTTTTTATGTCCTCCTCACTCACTGCTTTCCCTCCCATCTTTGTATCGTCGGCAAACTTGGATATGTTGCACTCAGTCCCTTCCTCCAAATCGTTAATATAGATTGTAAAGTGTTGGGGTCCCAGCACTGACCCCTGCGGAACACCACTAGTTACTGATTGCCAGCCCGAGAACGAACCATTTATCCCAACTCTTTGTTTTCTGTTAGATAGCCAATCTTCCACCCATGCCAGTATATGACCCCCAATCCCATGATTTTTTATCTTGATCAGTAATCTTTTGTGTGGAACATTGTCAAATGCCTTTTGGAAGTCCAGATACACTACATCCACTGGTTCCCCTTTATCAACCCTGTATGTTACGTCCTCAAAGAATTCAAGCAAATTTGTCAAACATGACTTCCCCTTCATAAAACCATGCTGACTCTGTCCTATTAAATTATGTTTATCCAAATGCTCTGTTACTGTTTCCTTAATAATGGACTCCAACATTTTGCCAATGAGTGACTTCAGTGATGTGGAGAGACTGGAGAAGCTGGGATTGTTCTCCTTAGAGCAGAGAAGGTTAAGGGGAGAGATTGACCAGAATGGTACCAGGGATGAGGGACTTCAGTGATGTGGAGAGACTGGAGAAGTTGGGATTGTTCTCCTTAGAGCAGAGAAGGTTAAGGGGAGAGATTGACCAGAATGGTACCAGGGGTGAGGGACTTCAGTGATGTGGAGAGACTGGAGAAGTTGGGATTGTTCTCCTTAGAGCAGAGAAGGTTAAGGGGAGATTGACCAGAATGGTACCAGGGATGAGGGACTTCAGTGATGTGGAGAGACTGGAGAAGTTGGGATTGTTCTCCTTAGAGCAGAGAAGGTTAAGGGGAGATTGACCAGAATGGTACCTGGGGATGAGGGACTTCAGTGATGTGGAGAGACTGGAGAAGCTGGGGTTGTTCTCCTTAGAGCAGAGAAGGTTACAGGGAGATTGACCAGAATGGTACCAGGGATGAGGGACTTCAGTGATGTGGAGAGACTGGAGAAGTTGGGATTGTCTCCTTAGAGCAGAGAAGGTTAAGAGGGAGATTGACCAGAATGGTACCAGGGATGAGGGACTTCAGTGATGTGGAGAGACTGGAGAAGCTGGGGTTGTTCTCCTTGGAGCAGAGAAGTTTAAGGGGAGATTGACCAGAATGGTACCAGGGGATGAGGGACTTCAGTGATGTGGAGAGACTGGAGAAGCTGGGGTAGTTCTCCTTAGAGCAGAGAAGGTTAAGGGGAGATTGACCAGAATGGTACCAGGGATGAGGGACTTCAGTGATGTGGAGAGACTGGAGAAGCTGGGGTTGTTCTCCTTAGAGCAGAGAAGGTTAAGGGGAGATTGACCAGAATGGTTCCAGGGATCAGGGACTTCAGTGATGTGGAGAGACTGGAGAAGCTGGGGTTGTTCTCCTTAGAGCAGAGAAGGTTAAGGGGAGATTGACCAGAATGGTACCAGGGGATGAGGGACTTCAGTGATGTGGAGAGACTGGAGAAGCTGGGGTTGTTCTCCTTAGAGCAGAGAAGGTTAAGGGGAGATTTGATAGAGTTTTGATAGAGTAAATAAGGAGAAACTATTTCCAATGGCAAAAGAACCAGAGGTGACAGGAGGAAAAACGTTTTTACGCAGCGAGTGGTTAGGATTTGGAAAGCGCTGCCTGAAAGTGTGCTGGAGGCAGCGTCAATCGTAGCCTTCGACAGGGAATTGGAGAAATACTTGGAAGGAGCTAGAGTGGGGGAGTGGGACTAACTGGATTGCTCTTCCAAAGAGCCAGCGCAGGCTCGATGGGCCAAATGGCCTCCTTCTGTGCTGTACTGTTGTATGATTCTGTCTTACTGTGCGTGACGAGGCACTGGGATTTTGCTGTGCGTGCAGGGAGGTGGCTGTGGGACCTTGCTAGTCATGGCAGGCGCAGTGGGATCTTGCTAGGCACGGTGAGGGAGGGCCGTGGGATCTTGCTGTTCCTGTGGGGAGGGGCAGTTTGGAGGCGTTGGGATCTTGCTGTGTGTGCGGAGGGGACAGTAGGACCTTGCTATGCATTGGGAAGGGGGCAGTGGGATCTCATTGTGCGTGGGGAAGGGGCAGTGGGAATGTGCTGTGTGCTTGGGGAGGGGCAGTAGGATCTTGCTGTGTGTGGGGAGGGGCAGAGGGATCTTGCTGTGTGCGTGAGGAGGGGCAGTGGGATCTTGCTGTGCTTGGGGAGGGGCAGTGGGAATGTGCTATGCATGTGAAGAGGGGCAGTAGGATCTTGCTCTGTGTGTGGGGAGGGGCAGTGGGATCTTGCTAGGCATGGTGAGAGGGGGCAGTGGGATCTTGCTGTGTGTGTGGGGCGGGGCAGTGGGATCTTGCTAGGCATGGTGAGAGGAGGCAGTGGGACCTTGCTGTGCGTGTGGGGAGGGGCAGTGGGATCTTGCTGTGTGTGGGGGCAGGGGCGGTGGGATCTTGCTGTGTATGTGGGGATGGGGAGTGGGATCTTGCTGTGTGTGGGGAGGGGCAGTGGGATCTTGCTGTGTGTGTGGGCGGAGTCGTGGGATCTTGCTGTGCATGAGGAGGGGCAGTGGGATCCTGCTGTGTGTGATGGGAGGGGAGGTGGGATCTTGCTGTGCGCGTGGGGAGGGGAGGTGGGATCTTACTGTGCTTGTGGGGAGGGGCAGTGGGATCTTGCTGTGTGGGGGGGAGGGGAGGTGGGATCTTGCTGTGCTTGTGGGAGGGGCGGTGGGATCTTGCTGTGTGCTTGGGGATGGGCAGTGGGATCTTGCTGTGTGTGTGGGGAGGGGGCAGTGGTCTCTTGCTGTGTGTGTGGGGCAGAGTCATGGGATCTTGCTGTGCATGAGGAGGGGCAGTGGGATCTTGCTGTGTGTGGGAAGGGGCAGTGGGATCTTGCTGTGTGTGTGGGGCGGAGTCGTGGGATCTTGCTGTGCATGAGGAGGGGCAGTGGGATCTTGCTGTGTGCATCGGGAGGGGAGGTGGGATCTTGCTGTGTGTGTGGGGCGGAGTCATGGGATCTTGCTGTGCATGAGGAGGGGGAGTGGGATCTTGCTGTGTGCGTCAGGAGGGGAGGTGGGATATTGCAGTGTGTGTGGGGAATGGCAGCGGGATCTTGCTGTGTGTGTGGGGCGTGGCAGTGGGATCTTGCTGTGTGCATGGGGATGGGTGGTGGGATCGTGCTGTGTGTGTGGGGAAGGGGGTGGGATCTTGCTGTGTGCGTGGAGAGGGGCAGTGGGATCTTGCTGTGTGCATGGGGAGGGGCGGTTGGATCTTGCTGTGTGTGTGGGGAGGGGCAGAGGGATCTTGCTGTGTGCGTGGAGAGGGGCAGTGGGATCTTGCTGTGTGCATGGGGAGGGGCGGTTGGATCTTGCTGTGTGTGTGGGGAGGGGCAGAGGGATCTTGCTGTGTGTGTAGGGAGGGGGCAGTGGGACCTTGCTGTGTGTGTGGGGAGGGGCAGAGGGATCTTGCTGTGCTTGGGGAGGGGCAGTGGGATCTTGCTGTTTGCGTGGGGAGGGGTGGTGGGATCTTGCTGTGTGTGTGGGGAGGGGCAGTGGGATCTTGCTGTGTGCTTGGGGAGGGGACAGTGGGATCTTGCTGTGCGTGCCGTCCTTCGCTGTCTCTGAGCCTGTGATTCACTCCCTGGTGCAGATATCTGAAGCCGGACATTGCCAAGAAATCCAAACACAAGACTGCCGTGAAGAAAAAAACCCTGAACCCCGAGTTTAACGAGGTGAGAGAGGGAGGAAGAGAGGGAGGGAGAGAGAGGGGAGAGAGAGAAAGGGAGGGAGAGAGGGAGTGGGAGAGAGTGAGAGGGAGAGGGACAGAGAGAGTGGGAGAGCGAGATTGGACGAGGGAGAGAGGGAGTGGGGGAGGGAGAGAGAGAGGGAGGGAGAGAGAGTGGAGAGGGAGAGTGGGAGAGAGAGACTGGAAGAGGGAGTGGGAGAGAGAGAGTGGAAGAGGGAGAGAGGGAGGGAGAGAGGGAGAGAGGGAGGGAGAGAGAGTGGGAGAGAGAGAGTGGGAGAGAGAGAGTGGGAGAGAGAGTTGATGAGGGAGAGAGGGAGGGAGAAAGAGAGAGGGAGGGAGAGAGTGGGAGAGGGAGAGAGGGAGAGGGAGAAATGGAGAGAGAGTGCGACGGGGAGGGGGAGAGAGGGAGAGGGAGAGAGAGGGGCGGGGAGAGAGGGAGGGGGAGAGAGAGGGGCGGGGAGAGAGGGTGAGGGAGATGGGGGAGAGAGAGAGAGAGGGAGAGAGGGAGAGGGAGATGGGGGAGGAAGCGAGAGAGAGGTGGAGAGAGGGAAAGGGAGAGGGGGAGAGAGAGGGTGAGGGAGAGAGAGAGTGAGAGGGAGAGAGGAAAGGGGAGAAAGGGCAGTGAGCGGGGGGAAGAGGGGAGGAGGAAGGAGGAGAGGAGGGAGGGAGGGTGGATGGAGGGAGGGAGAGGGAGAGAGGGGAGGAGGGAGGGCGAGAGGAAGAGCGGGGAAGAGGGAGGGAGGAGAGGAGGAGGGAGGGAGGGAGGGGGAGGAGGATAGAGGGATGGAGAGGGGAGGGGGAGGGAGAGGTTCAGGGAGAGAGGGAGAGGTTGAGGGAGGGAGGGAGTGGAGGGAGGGAGGGAGAGGTTGAGGGAGGAGGGAGGGAGGGGAGGAGGAGATGGGGAGGGGAGGAGGGAGGGAGGGAGAGGTTGAGGGAGGAGGGAGAGGGGGGAGGGGAGGAGGGAGGGGGAGGGAGGGAGAGGTTGAGGGAGGGAGCGAAGGAGGATGGAGGGATAGAGAGGGGAGGGTGAGGGAGGGGAGGAGTGAGGTAAAGAGCGGAGGGAGGGAGGGGAGGTTTTGTGAAATGGGGGCCGCTACAGGGAGAGAGTGCTCTCCACATCGGGGCAATAAAGGTGTCAAGAGCCAATTGAGGGTCACAATGAACTACTGGGGTCACAGCAAGGGTCATGGGTCACAGTGATGGCCTCAGTTGGCAGGAGGGTCGCGGCGTGTCGCGTGAACTCTGACCTCCGCATGCCCACTCCCGCTGACCTCTCTTGCCCTCTGCCCCTTCCTCAGGAGTTTGTCTATGACATCGATCACGCGACCCTCGCCAGCAAAACACTAGAGGTCACCGTCTGGACTACGAACCTGGGGAGGTCAAACGACTTCATTGGTGAGTGTGGGGCGGGTGGGGGGGCAGGTGGGGCGGGTGGGGGGAAACGGGGAGCCAGGCGGCCAAGGCCCACGGAGATAACCATCTCTCTTCTCTCTCTTCTCTCTCTCCTGTCCCGCAGGAGGGGTCACTCTGGGCGTTAACTCCAAGGGACCCTGCCTGAAGCATTGGTTCGACTGCCTTAAGAATGAGAACATCCGCATCGATCAGTGGCATACACTGACCAGTGAGCTGACCGATTGAGACACGAGGCCACTGACCCTTCCCCATCCCACCCCCGGGGCTCCTGGAATGACCCACCTCCCTCCCTTCCAATTCACCGTGTCAATCGAGAGAATCAACTTCACTTCCCATCCCTTCTCATCCCATCCCTTTCCATCCCTTCCCATCCCAACCCATCCCATCTCATCCCATCCCATCTCATCCTATCCATTCTCATCCCATCCCTTCCCATCCCATCCCTTCCCTTCCCTTCCCATTCCATCCCTTCCCTTCCCACCCATTACCATCCCTTCCCTTCCAATCCCATCCCTTCCCATCCCATCTCTTCCCATCCCATCCCTTCCCTTCCCTTCCCATCCCACCCATTACCATCCCTTCCTTTCCGTTCCCATCCTTTCCCATCACATCCCTTCTCATCCCATCCCGTCCGTCCCATCCCTTCCCATCCCATCCCTTCCCTTCCCATCCCATCCCATCCCTTCCCATCCCACCCATTACCATCCCTTCCTTTCCGTTCCCATCCTTTCCCATCCCATCCCTTCTCATCCCATCCCATCCATTCCCATCCCTTCCCTTCCCATCCCTTCCCTTCTGATCCCTTCCCTTCTGATCCCTTCTCATCCCATCCCTTCCCTTCCCTTCACTTCCCATCCCATCCCTTCCCATCCCAATCCCATCCCATCCCTTCCCATCCCACCCATTACCATCCCTTCCTTTCCGTTCCCATCCTATCCATTCCCATCCCATCCCTTCCCTTCCCTTCCCATCCCAACCCATCCCATCCCTTCCCATCCCATCCATTGCCATCCCTTCCTTTCCATTCCCATCCTTTCCCATCCCATCCCTTCTCATCCCCTCCCATCCCTTCTCCAATACAAGGAGATGAAAAACTGACCAGCATGCCGAGAGGTCACCACGAACGCCAGCCTCTACCGCTTCCGGGCTTTGACGGAGTGGAATTCAATGTTTTTTTTGTATCCGACGGGAATTCCAACACCAGGAGCCCAATAAAAAAAAACAACCTTTCGGGATCTTTCCAGCCTGCCTTTTGTCCGAGAGATCACAACTGGCACGGGCACCAGGAGTAAGGGACATCGGGAGTGAAGGGCACCCAGAATGAGGGATGCCAGGAGTGAGGGACACTAGAGTGAGGGACACCGGGAGTGAGTGACACCGGGAGTGAGTGACACTGGGAGTGAGGGACACTGGGAGTGAGTGAAACTAGGGTGAGGGACACTGGGAGTGAGGGACACCGGGAGTGAGTGGCACTAGAGTGAGGGACACTGGGAGTGAGGGACACTGGGAGTGAGGGACACTGGGAGTGAGGGACACTGGGAGTGAGGGACACTGGGAGTGAGGGACACCGGGAGTGAGTGAAACTAGGGTGAGGGAACCGGGAGTGAGGGACACTGGGAGTGAGGGACACCGGGAGTGAGGGACACCGGGAGTGAGGGACACCGGGAGTGAGGGATACCGGGAGTGAGGGATACCGGGAGTGAGGGAACCGGGAGTGAGGGACACTGGGAGTGAGGGACACCGGGAGTGAGGGACACCGGGAGTGAGGGACACCGGGAGTGAGGGATACCGGGAGTGAGGGATACCGGGAGTGAGGGAACTGGGAGTGAGGGAACTGGGAGTGAGGGACACCGAGAGTGAGGGAAACCGGGAGTGAGGGACACCGAGAGTGAGGGAAACTGGGAGTGAGGGACACAGAGAGAGAGGGTACTGGGAGTGATGGTCACCGGGAGTGAGTGACACTGGGAGTGAGGTACACTCGGAACGAGGGAACTGGGCTTGAGGGACACTGGGAGTGAGGGACACGGAGAGTGAGGGACACGGAGAGTGAGGGACACGGAGAGTGAGGGACACGGAGAGTGAGGGACACGGAGAGTGAGGGACACTGGGATTGAGGGAACTGGGCTTGAGGGAACTGGGCTTGAGGGACACTGGGAGTGAGGAACACCGGGAATGAGGGACACTGGGAGTGAGTGTCACTGAGAGTGAGGGAAACTGGGAGTGAGCGACACTGAAAGTGAGGGGCACTGGGAGTGAGGGAAACTTGGGAATGAGGGACACAGAGAGTGAGGGGCACTAGGAGTGAGGGACACCGAGAGTGAGTGACATCGGGAGTGAGGGACACCGGGAGTGAGGGACACCGGGAGTGAGGGAACTGGGAGTGAGGAACACCGGGAGTGAGGGTCACTGAGAGTAAGTAATACCGGGAGTGAGGGACACCGGGAGGGAGGGACACTGGGAGGGAGGGACACCGGGAGTGAGGGACACTGGGAGTGAGGGACTCCGGGAGTGAGGGAACTGGGAGTGAGGGACACCGGGAGTGAGGCACACCGGGAGTGAGGCACACCGGGAGTGAAGGACACTGGGAGAGAGGGAACTGGGAGTGAGCGACACCGAGAGTCAGGGACACCGTGAGTGAGGGACACTGGGAGTGAGGGACACTGGGAGTGAGGGACACTGGGAGTGAGGGACACCGGGAGTGAGGGACACCGGGAGTGAGGGACACAGGGAGTGAGGGACACCGGGAGTGAGGGAAATGGGAGTGAGGGACACTGGGAGTGAGGGACACCGGGAGTGAGGGACACCGGGAGTGAGGGACACCGGGAGTGAGGGAACTGGGAGTGAGGGACACTGGGAGTGAGGAACACCGGGAGTGAGGAACACCGGGAGTGAGGGACACTGGGAGTGAGGGACACTGGGAGCGAGGGACACTGGGAGCGAGGGACACTGGGAGCGAGGGACACTGGGAGCGAGGGACACTGGGAGCGAGGGATACCGAGAGTGAGGGACACTGGAAGTGAGGGACACCGGGAGTGAGGGAAACTGGGTGTGAGGGACACAGAGTGAGGGTCACTGGGAGTGAGGGATACCGGGAATGACGGACATCGGGAGTGAGGAACACTGGGAGTGAGGGTACTGGGAGTGAAGGACACTGGGAGTCAGGGACACTGGGACTGAGGGACACCGGGAATGAGGGACATCGGGAGTGAGGAACACCGGGAGTGAGGGTCACTGAGAATGAGGGACACTGGGAGTGAGAGGCACCGGGAGTGAGGGAACTGGGAATGAGGGACACTGGGAGTGAGGGACACTGGGAGTGAGGGAACTGGGCTTGAGGCAACTGTGAGTGAGGAATACTGGGAGTGATGGACACCGGGAGTGAGGGACACCGGGAGTGAGGAACACTGGGAGTGAGGAACACTGGGAGTGATGGACACCGGGACTGAGGGACACCGGGACTGAGGGAATTGGGCTTGAGGGACACTGGGAATGATTAATACTGGGAGTGATGGACACCGGGAGTGAGGGACACAGGGAGTGAGGAACACTGAGAGTGAGGGCCACCGGGAGTGAGGGAGACCGGGAGTGAGGGAGACCGGGAGTGAGGGTACCGGGAGTGACTGATACCGGGAGAGAGTGACACCGGGAGTGAGGGAAACTAGGGTGAGGGACACTGGGAGTGAGGGACACCGGGAGTGAGTGACACTGGGAGTGAGGGAAACTGGGAGTGAGGGACACAGTGAGTGAGGGGCACTGGGAGTGAGGGTCACCGAGAGTGAGGGACACTGGGAGTGAGGGACACTGGGAGTGAGGGACACTGGGAGTAAGGGGCACTGGGAGTGAGGGATACTGGGAATGAGGGACATCGGGACTGAGGATCACTGGGAGTGAGGCAACTGGGAGTGAAGGACGCTGGGAGTGAGGGACACCGGGAATGAGGGACATCGGGAGTGAGGAACACCAGGAGTGAGGGTCACTGAGAGTGAGGGACACTGGGAGTGAGGGAAGTGGGAGTAGTGAACACTGGGAGTGAGAGGCACCGGGAGTGAGGGACACCGGGTTTGAGGGAACTGGGCTTGAGGGACACTGGGATTGAGGGACACCGGGAGTGAGGAACACCGGGAGTGAGGGTCACCGAGAGTAAGGGACACTGCGAGTGGGAGACACCGGGAGTGAGGGACACTGGGAGTGAGGGAAACCGGGAGTGAAGGACACTGGGAGTGAGGGAAACCGGGAGTGAGGGACACTGGGAGTGAGAGACACCGGGAGTGAGGGACACCGGGAGTGAGGGACACTGGGAGAGAGCGAACTGGGAGTGAGCGACACTGAGAGTCAGGGACACCGTGAGTGAGGGACACTGGAAGTGAGGGACACTGGGAGCGAGGGACACTGGGAGCGAGGGCCACTGGGAGCAAGGGCCACTGGGAGCGAGGGCCACTGGGAGCGAGGGCCACTGGGAGCGAGGGCCACTGGGAGCGAGGGACACCGAGAGTGAGGGAAGTGGGAGTGAGGGACACTGGGAGTGAGGGACACCGAGAGTGAGGGACTCTGCGAGTGGGGGACAGTGGGAGTGAGGGACAGTGGGAGTGAGGGAACTGGGAGTGAGGGACACCGGGAGTGAGGGACACCAGGAGTGAGGGACACCAGGAGTGAGGGACTCTTGGGAGTGAGAGACACCGGGAGTCAGAGACACCGGGAGTGAGGGAACAAGGCTTGAGGGACACTGGGAGTGAGGGACATCGAGAGTGAGGGAACTGGAAGTGAGGGACACTGGGAGTGAGGGACATCGAGAGTGAGGGAACTGGGAGTGAGGGACATTGGGAGTGAGGGACACCGGGAGTGAGGGACACCGGGAGTGAGGGACACCGAGAGTGAGGGAAATGGGAGTGAGGGACACCGAGAGTGAGGGAAATGGGAGTGAGGGACACCGGGAGTGAGGGACACTGGGAGAGAGCGAACTGAGAGTCAGGGACACCGTGAGTGAGGGACACTGGAAGCGAGGGACACTGGGAGCGAGGGCCACTGGGAGCGAGGGCCACTGGGAGCGAGGGCCACTGGGAGCGAGGGCCACTGGGAGCGAGGGACACCGAGAGTGAGGGATGTGGGAGTGAGGGACACTGGGAGTGAGGGACACCGAGACTAAGGGACTCTGCGAGTGGGGGACAGTGGGAGTGAGGGACAGTGGGAGTGAGGGAACTGGGAGTGAGGGACACCGGGAGTGAGGGACACCAGGAGTGAGGGACACCAGGAGTGAGGGACACCAGGAGTGAGGGACTCTTGGGAGTGAGAGACACCGGGAGTCAGAGACACCGGGAGTGAGGGAACAAGGCTTGAGGGACACTGGGAGTGAGGGACATCGAGAGTGAGGGAACTGGAAGTGAGGGACACTGGGAGTGAGGGACAGCGAGAGTGAGGGAACTGGAAGTGAGGGACACTGGGAGTGAGGGACACCAGGTGTGAGGGACACCAGGAGTGAGGGACACTGGGAGTGGGTGACAGCGAGAATGAGGAACACTGGGAGTGAGGGACACCGGGAGTGAGGAACACCGAGAGTGAGGGTCATCGGGACTGAGAGGCACTGGGAGTGACGGACACTGGGAGAGACGGACACCGGGAGTGAGGGACACCGGGAGTGCGGGGACTGGGAGTGAGGGACACTGGGAGTGAGGGACACCGGGATTGAGGGACACTGGGAGTGAGGAACACCGGGAGTGAGGGACACTGCGAGTGAGGGACGCTGCGATTGAGGGATGCTGGGAGTGAGGGACACCGAGAGTGAGGGACACAGAGAGTGAGGGACACCGGGAGTGAGGGTCACTGGGAGTGAGAGAACTGGGAGTGAGGGACACTGGGAGTGAGGGACACTGGGAGTGAGGGACACCGGGAGGGAGGGAAGGAAACCGGGAGTGAGGGACACTGGGAGTGAGGGAACTGGGTTTGAGGGAAACTGGGAGTGAGCAATACTGGGAGTGAGGTACACTGGGAGTGAGGAACACTGGGAGTGAGGGAAACTGGGAGTGAGGGACACCGAGAGTGAAAGACACCAGGAGTGAGGTGACTGGGAGAGTGGGACACTGGGAGTGAGGGACACTGGGAGTGAGGGAACTGTGCTTGAGGGACACTGGGAGTGAGGGATACTGAGAGTGAGGGACACCGAGAGTGAGGGTCACTGGAAGTGAGGGACACCGGGAGTGAGGGAAACTGGGTGTGAGGGACACAGAGAGCGAGGGTCACTGGGAGTGAGGGATACCGGGAATGATGGACATCGGGAGTGAGGAACACTGGGAGTCAGGGTACTGGGAGTGAAGGACACTGGGAGTCAGGGACACTGGGACTGAGGGACACCGGGAATGAGGGACATTGGGAGTGAGGAACACCGGGAGTGAGGGTCACTGAGAGTGAGGGACACTGGGAGTGAGAGGCACCGGGAGTGAGGGAACTGGGAATGAGGGACACTGGGAGTGAGGGACACTGGGAGTGAGGGACACTGGGAGTGAGGGACACTGGGAGTGTGGGACACTGGGAGTGTGGGACACTGGGAGTGTGGGAACTGGGCTTGAGGCAACTGTGAGTGAGGAATACTGGGAGTGATGGACACCGGGAGTGAGGGACACCGGGAGTGAGGAACACTGGGAGTGATGGAGGGACTGAGGGACACCGGGACTGAGGGAATTGGGCTTGAGGGACACTGGGAGTGATTAATACTGGGAGTGATGGACACCGGGAGTGAGGGACACGGAGTGAGGAACACTGGGAGTGAGGGCCACCGGGAGTGAGGGAGACCAGGAGTGAGGGAGACCGGGAGTGAGGGTACTGGGAGTGACTGATACCGGGAGAGTGTGACACCGGGAATGAGGGAAACTAGGGTGAGGGACACTGGGAGTGAGGGACACCGGGAGTGAGTGACACTAGAGTGATGGAAACTTGGAGTGAGGGACACAGAGAGTGCGGGGCACTGGGAGTGAGGGTCACCGAGAGTGAGGGACACTTGGAGTGAGGGTCACCGAGAGTGCGGGGCACTGGGAGTGAGGGTCACCGAGAGTAAGGGGCACTGGGAGTGAGGGACAATGGGAATGAGGGACATCGGGACTGAGGAACACTGGGAGTGAGGGACGCTGGGAGTGAGGGACACTGGGAATGAGGGACATCGGGAGTGAGGAACACCAGGAGTGAGGGTCACTGAGAGTGAGGGACACTGGGAGTGAGGGAAGTGGGATTGGTGAACACTGGGAGTGAGAGGCACCGGGAGTGAGGGAACTGGGTTTGAGGGAACTGGGCTTGAGGGAACTGGGCATGAGGGACACTGGGATTGAGGAACACCGGGAGTGAGGAACACCGGGAGTGAGGGTCACTGAGAGTGAGGGACAGTGGGAGTGAGAGGCACCGGGAGTGAGGGAAATGGGAATGAGGGACACTGGGAGTGAGGGACACTGGGAGTGCGGGACACTGGGAGTGAGGAACACTGGGAGTGATGGACACCGGGACTGAGGGACACCGGGACTGAGGGACACTGGGAGTGAGGAACACTGGGAGTGAGGAACACTGGGAGTGATGGACACCGGGACTGAGGGACACCGGGACTGAGGGACACCGGGACTGAGGGACACTGGGAGTGATTAATACTGGGAGTGATGGACACCGGGAGTGAGGGACACAGGGAGTGAGGAACACTGGGAGTGAGGAACACTGAGAGTGAGGGCCACCGGGAGTGAGGGAGACCGGGAGTGAGGGAGATCGGGAGTGAGGGACATCGGGACTGAGGATCACTGGGAGTGAGGCAACTGGGAGTGAAGGACGCTGGGAGTGAGGGACACCGGGAATGAGGGACATCGGGAGTGAGGAACACCAGGAGTGAGGGTCACTGAGAGTGAGGGACACTGGGAGTGAGGGAAGTGGGAGTAGTGAACACTGGGAGTGAGAGGCACCGGGAGTGAGGGACACTGGGATTGAGGGAACTGGGCTTGAGGGAACTGGGCTTGAGGGACACTGGGATTGAGGAACACCGGGAGTGAGTGTCACTGAGAGCGAGGGAAACTGGGAGTGAGGGACACTGAAAGTGAGGGGCACTGGGAGTGAGGGAAACTGGGAATGAGGGACACCGAGAGTGAGTGACATCGGGAGTGAGGGACACCAGGAGTGAGGGAACTGGGAGTGAGGGAACTGGGAGTGAAGGACACTGGGAGTGAGGGACACTGGGAGTGAGGGACACTGGGAATGAGGGACATCGGGACTGAGGATCACTGGGAGTGAGGCAACTGGGAGTGTAGGACGCTGGGAGTGAGGGACACCGGGAATGAGGGACATCGGGAGTGAGGAACACCAGGAGTGAGGGTCACTGAGAGTGAGGGACACTGGGAGTGAGGGAAGTGGGAGTAGTGAACACTGGGAGTGAGAGGCACCGGGAGTGAGGGACACTGGGATTGAGGGAACTGGGCTTGAGGGAACTGGGCTTGAGGGACACTGGGATTGAGGAACACCGGGAGTGAGTGTCACTGAGAGCGAGGGAAACTGGGAGTGAGGGACACTGAAAGTGAGGGGCACTGGGAGTGAGGGAAACTGGGAATGAGGGACACCGAGAGTGAGTGACATCGGGAGTGAGGGACACCAGGAGTGAGGGAACTGGGAGTGAAGGACACTGGGAGTGAGGGACACCGGGAATGAGGGTCACTGAGAGTGAGGGACACTGGGAGTGAGGGAACTGGGCGTGAGGAACACTGGGAGTGAGGGTCACTGAGAGTAAGAGACACCGGGAGTGAGGGACACTGGGAGTGAGGGAAACCAGGAGTGAGGGACACCGGGAGTGAGCGACACCGGGAGTGAGGGGCACTGGGAGAGTGGGAACAGGGAGTGGGCGACACTGAGAGTCAGGGACACCGTGAGTGAGGGACACTGGGAGTGAGGGACACCGGGAGTGAGGGACACCGGGAGTAAGGGACACCGGGAGTGAGGCACACCGGGAGTGAGGCACACCGGGAGTGAAGGACACTGGGAGAGAGGGAACTGGGAGAGAGCGACACTGAGAGTCAGGGACACCGGGAGTGAGGGACACCGGGAGTGAGGGAACTGGGAGTGAGGGAACTGGGAGTGAGGGACACTGGGAGTGAGGGACACTGGGAGTGAGGGGTACTGGGAGTGAGGGACACCGTGAGAGAGGGAACTGGGAGTGAGGGACACCGGGAGTGAGCGACACCGGGAGTGAGGGACACCGGGAGTCAGGGAACTGGGCTTGAAGGACACTGGGAGTGAGGTATCCTGAGAGTGATGGACACTGGGAGTGAGGGACACCCGGAGTGAGGGACACCGGGAGTCAGGGAACTGGGCTTGAAGGACACTGGGAGTGAGGAATACTGAGAGTGATGGACACTGGGAGTGAGGGACAACGGGAGTGAGGAACACTGGGAGTGAGGTACACTGGGAGTGAGGGATACCGGGAGTGAGGGACAGTGGGAGTGAGGGACAGTGGGAGTGAGGGACACTGGGAGTGAGGGGCACCGGGAGTGAGGAACACTGGGAGTGAGGGACACTGGGAGTGAGGGACACTGGGAGTGAGGGACACCGGGAGTGAGGGACACCGGGAGTGAGGGACACTGGGAGTGAGGGACACCGGGAGTGAGGAACACTGGGAGTGAGGGCCACCGGGAGTGAGGGTCACTGAGAGTGAGGGACACTGAGAGTGAGAGTCACCGGGAGTGAGGGTCACTGGGAATGAGGGCACCAGGAGTGAGGGTCACTGGGAGTGAGAGACACCGGGAGTGAGGGATAGTGGGAGAGTTGGAACTGGGAGTGAGAGACACTGGGAGTGAGGGACACCGAGAGTGAAGAAACTGGGAGTGAGGGACACTGGGAGTGAGGGACACCGGGAGTGAGGGACACCGGGAGTGAGGGACACCGGGAGTGAGGGACACCGAGAGTGAGAGACACCGGGAGTGAGGAAACTGGGAGTGAGGGAACTGGGAGTGAGGGACACCGGGAGTGAGGGACACCGGGAATGAGGGTCACTGAGAGTGAGGGACACTGGGAGTGAGGGAACTGGGAGTGAGGAACACCGGGAGTGAGGGTCACTGAGAGTAAGAGACACCGGGAGTGAGGGACACTGGGAGTGAGGGAAACCAGGAGTGAGGGACACCGGGAGTGAGCGACACCGGGAGTGAGGGGCACTGGGAGAGTGGGAACAGGGAGTGGGCGACACTGAGAGTCAGGGACACCGTGAGTGAGGGACACTGGGAGTGAGGGACACCGGGAGTGAGGGACACCGGGAGTAAGGGACACCGGGAGTGAGGCACACCGGGAGTGAGGCACACCGGGAGTGAAGGACACTGGGAGAGAGGGAACTGGGAGAGAGCGACACTGAGAGTCAGGGACACCGGGAGTGAGGGACACCGGGAGTGAGGGAACTGGGAGTGAGGGAACTGGGAGTGAGGGACACTGGGAGTGAGGGACACTGGGAGTGAGGGGTACTGGGAGTGAGGGACACCGTGAGAGAGGGAACTGGGAGTGAGGGACACCGGGAGTGAGCGACACCGGGAGTGAGGGACACCGGGAGTCAGGGAACTGGGCATGAAGGACACTGGGAGTGAGGTATCCTGAGAGTGATGGACACTGGGAGTGAGGGACACCCGGAGTGAGGGACACCGGGAGTCAGGGAACTGGGCTTGAAGGACACTGGGAGTGAGGAATACTGAGAGTGATGGACACTGGGAGTGAGGGACAACGGGAGTGAGGAACACTGGGAGTGAGGTACACTTGGAGTGAGGGATACCGGGAGTGAGGGACAGTGGGAGTGAGGGACAGTGGGAGTGAGGGACACTGGGAGTGAGGGACACCGGGAGTGAGGAACACTGGGAGTGAGGGACACTGGGAGTGAGGGACACCGGGAGTGAGGGACACCGGGAGTGAGGGACACTGGGAGTGAGGGACACCGGGAGTGAGGAACACTGGGAGTGAGGGCCACCGGGAGTGAGAGTCACTGAGAGTGAGGGACACTGAGAGTGAGAGTCACCGGGAGTGAGGGTCACTGGGAATGAGGGCACCAGGAGTGAGGGTCACTTGGAGTGAGAGACACCGGGAGTGAGGGATAGTGGGAGAGTTGGAACTGGGAGTGAGAGACACTGGGAGTGAGGGACACCGAGAGTGAAGAAACTGGGAGTGAGGGACACCGGGAGTGAGGGACACCGGGAGTGAGGGACACCGGGAGTGAGGGACACCGGGAGTGAGGGACACCGAGAGTGAGAGACACCGGGAGTGAGGAAACTGGGAGTGAGGGAACTGGGAGTGAGGGACACCGGGAGTGAGGGACACCGGGAGTGAGGAACACTGGGAGTGAGGGACACTGGGACTGAGGGACACCGCGAGTGATGGAACTGGGAGTGAGGGACACTGGGAGTGAAGGACACCGGGAGTGAGGGACACCGGGAATGAGGCTCACTGGGAGTGAGGGAACTGGGCTTGAGGGACACTGGGACTGAGGAATACTCGGAGTGATGGACACCGGGAGTGAGGGACACCAGGAGTGAGGAACACTGGGAGTGAGGAAAACTGGGAGTGAGGGACACCGGGAGTGAGGGACACTGGAAGTGAGGGAGACCGGGAGTGAGGGTACTGGGAGTGACGGACACCGGGAGTGAGGGAGACCGGGAGTCAGGGTACTGGGAGTGAGGGAACCCGGGAGTGAGGAACACTGGGCTTGAGGGACAGTGGGAGTGAGGAACACCGGGAGTGAGCAACACCGGGAGTGAGGAACACCGGGAGTGAGGGTCGCTGCAGTGAGGGACACTGAGAGTGAGAGACACAGGGAGTGAGGGACAACGGGAATGAGGGACATCGGGAGTGAGGAACACCGGGAGTGAGGGTCACTGAGAGTGAGGGACACCGGGAGTGAGAGACACTGGGAGTGAGGGAACTGGGTTTGAGGGAAACTGGGAGTGAGGACTACTGGGAGTGAGGTACACTGGGAGTGAGGAACACTGGGAGTGAGGAACACTGGGAGTGAGGGACACCGAGAGTGAAAGACACCAGGAGTGAGGGAACTGGGATTGTGGGACATTGGGAGTGAGGGACACCGGGCGTGAGGTACACTGGGAGTGGGGGAACTGCGCTTGAGGGACACTGGGAGTGTGGAATACTGGGAGTGATGGACACTGGGAGTGAGAACACTGGGAGTGAGGGGCACCGGGAGTGAGGGACACCTGGAGTGAGGGAGACCGGGAGTGAGGGAGACCGGGAGTGAGGGAGACCGGGAGTGATGGACCCCGGGAGGGATGACACCGGGAGTGAGTGACACGAGGGTGAGGGAGACTGGGAGTGAGGGACAATAGAGTGAGGGACACTGGGAGTGAGGGACAACGGGAGTGAGGGACAACGGGAGTGAGTGAATCTAGGGTAAGGGACACTGAGAGTGAGAGACACCGGGATTGAGGGAACTGGGAGTGAGGGACACAGAGAGTGAGGGGCACTGGGAGTGAGGGACACCGGAAATGAGGGACATCGGGAGTGAGGAACACTGGGAGTGAGGGAACTGGGAGTGAAGGACACCGGGAGTCAGGGACACTGAGAGTGAGGGACACCGGGAATGAGAGACATCGGGAGTGCGGAACACCAGGAGTGAAGGTCACTGAGAGTGAGGGACACTGAGAGTGAGAGACACCGGGAGTGAGGGAACTGGGAGTGAGGGACACAGAGAGTGAGGGGTACTGGGAGTGAGGGACTCTGGGAATGAGGGACATCGGGAGTGAGGAACACTGGGAGTGAGTGAACTGGGAGTGAAGGACACTGGGAGTCAGGGACACGGAGAGTGAGGGACACCGGTAATGAGGGACATCGGCAGTGAGTTTCACAGGGAGTGAGGGTCACTGAGAGTGAGGGACACTGAGAGGGAGCGACACCGGGAGTGAGGGAACTGGGAGTGAGGGACACTGGGAGTGAGGAACACCGGGAGTGAGCGACACTGGGAGTGAGGTGCACCGGGTGTGAGGCACACCAGGAGTGAGGGAACTGGGAGTGTGGGACACTGGGAGTGAGCGACACCGGGAGTCAGGGAACTGGGCTTGAAGGACACTGGGAGTGAGGTATCCTGAGAGTGATGGACACTGGGAGTGAGGGACACCCGGAGTGAGGGACACCGGGAGTCAAGGAACTGGGCTTGAAGGACACTGGGAGTGAGGAATACTGAGAGTGATGGACACTGGTAGTGAGGGACAACGGGAGTGAGGAACACTGGGAGTGAGGTACACTGGGAGTGAGGGATACCGGGAGTGAGGGACAGTGGGAGTGAGGGACAGTGGGAGTGAGGGACAGTGGGAGTGAGGGACACCGGGAGTGAGGAACACTGGGAGTGAGGGACACTGGGAGTGAGGGCCACCGGGAGTGAGGGACACCGGGAGTGAGGGCCACCGGGAGTGAGGGTCACTGAGAGTGAGGGACACTGAGAGTGAGAGTCACCGGGAGTGAGGGACACTGGGAATGAGGGCACCAGGAGTGAGGGTCACTGGGAGTGAGAGACACCGGGAGTGAGGGACAGTGGGAGAGTTGGAACTGGGAGGGAGAGACACTGGGAGTGAGGGACACCGAGAGTGAAGAAACTGGGAGTGAGGGACACTGAGAGTGAGGGACACCGGGAGTGAGGGACACCGGGAGTGAGGGACACCGGGAGTGAGGGACACCGGGAGTGAGGGACACCGGGAGTGAGAGACACCGGGAGTGAGGAAACTGGGAGTGAAGGAACTGGGAGTGAGGGACACCGGGAGTGAGGGACACCGGGAGTGAGGGACACCGGGAGTGAGGAACACTAGGAGTGAGGGACACTGGGAGTGAGGGACACCGGGAGTGAGGGACACCGAGAGTGAGAGACACCGGGAGTGAGGAAACTGGGAGTGAGGGAACTGGGAGTGAGGGACACCGGGAGTGAGGGACACCGGGAGTGAGGAACACTGGGAGTGAGGGACACTGGGAGTGAGGGACACCGCGAGTGATGGAACTGGGAGTGAGGGACACTGGGAGTGAAGGACACCGGGAGTGAGGGACACCAGGAATGAGGCTCACTGGGAGTGAGGGAACTGGGCTTGAGGGACACTGGGACTGAGGAATACTCGGAGTGATGGACACCGGGAGTGAGGGACACCAGGAGTGAGGAACACCGGGAGTGAGGAAAACTGGGAGTGAGGGACACCGGGAGTGAGGGACACTGGAAGTGAGGGAGACCGGGAGTGAGGGTACTGGGAGTGACGGACACCGGGAGTGAGGGAGACCGGGAGTCAGGGTACTGGGAGTGAGGGAACTAGGCTTGAGGGAACTGGGCTTGAGGGACAGTGGGAGTGAGGAACACCGGGAGTGAGCAACACCGGGAGTGAGGAACACCGGGAGTGAGGGTCGCTGCAGTGAGGGACACTGAGAGTGAGAGACACAGGGAGTGAGGGACAACGGGAATGAGGGACATCGGGAGTGAGGAACACCGGGAGTGAGGGTCACTGAGAGTGAGGGACACCGGGAGTGAGAGACACTGGGAGTGAGGGAACTGGATTTGAGGTACACTGGGAGTGAGGAACACTGGGAGTGAGGAACACTGGGAGTGAGGGACACTGGGAGTGAGGGACACTGGGAGTGAGGGACACTGGGAGTGAGGGACACCGAGAGTGAAAGACACCAGGAGTGAGGGAACTGGGATTGTGGGACATTGGGAGTGAGGGACACCGGGCGTGAGGTACACTGGGAGTGGGGGAACTGCGCTTGAGGGACACTGGGAGTGTGGAATACTGGGAGTGATGGACACTGGGAGTGAGAACACTGGGAGTGAGGGGCACCGGGAGTGAGGGACACCTGGAGTGAGGGAGACCGGGAGTGAGGGAGACCGGGAGTGAGGGAGACCGGGAGTGATGGACCCCGGGAGAGATGACACCGGGAGTGAGTGACACGAGGGTGAGGGAGACTGGGAGTGAGGGACAATAGAGTGAGGGACACTGGGAGTGAGGGACAACGGGAGTGAGGGACAACGGGAGTGAGTGAATCTAGGGTAAGGGACACTGAGAGTGAGAGACACCGGGATTGAGGGAACTGGGAGTGAGGGACACAGAGAGTGAGGGGCACTGGGAGTGAGGGACACCGGAAATGAGGGACATCGGGAGTGAGGAACACTGGGAGTGAGGGAACTGGGAGTGAAGGACACCGGGAGTCAGGGACACTGAGAGTGAGGGACACCGGGAATGAGAGACATCGGGAGTGCGGAACGCCAGGAGTGAAGGTCACTGAGAGTGAGGGACACTGAGAGTGAGAGACACCGGGAGTGAGGGAACTGGGAGTGAGGGACACAGAAAGTGAGGGGTACTGGGAGTGAGGGACTCTGGGAATGAGGGACATCGGGAGTGAGGAACACTGGGAGTGAGTGAACTGGGAGTGAAGGACACTGGGAGTCAGGGACACTGAGAGTGAGGGACACCGGTAATGAGGGACATCGGCAGTGAGTTTCACAGGGAATGAGGGTCACTGAGAGTGAGGGACACTGAGAGGGAGCGACACCGGGAGTGAGGGAACTGGGAGTGAGGGACACTGGGAGTGAGGAACACCAGGAGTGAGGAACACCAGGAGTGAGGGTCACTGAGAGTGAGGGAAACTGGGAGTGAGGGACACAGAGAGTGAGGGGCACTGGGAGTGAGGGTCACCGAGAGTGAGGGAAACTGGGAGTGAGGGACACAGAGAGTGAGGGGCACTGGGAGTGAGTGATACCGGGAATGAGGGACATCGGGAGTGAGGAACACTGGGAGTGAGGGAACTGGGAGTGAAGTACACTGGAAGTGAGGGTACTGGGAGTGATGGACACCGAGAGTGAGGAAACTGGGAGTGAGGGAACTGGGCTTGAGGGAACTGGGCTTGAGGGACACTGGGAGTGAGGAGCACCGAGAGTGAGGGACACTGGGAGTGAGGGACACTGGGAGTGAGGGACACTGGGAGTGAGGGACACTGGGAGTGAGGGACACCGGGAGTGAGGGACACCGAGAGTGAGGGACACCGAGAGTGAGGGACACTGGGAGTGAGGGACACCGGGAGTGAGGGACACCGGGAGTGAGGGACACCGAGAGTGAGGGACACCGAGAGTGAGGGACACTGGGAGTGAGGGAACTGGGCTTCAGGGAACTGGGCTTGAGGGACACTGGGAGTGAGGAACACCGGTATTAAATCCATGTGTTAATGGAGACACGGAATGCAGGAGTTGGTTTAACAAGTCTTTACTGAATGGAGACAATGGAGAACTGAAAACTACAGAGGCTCACTAGCGCCTTTTTATACAGGGGTGGTCACTGCCGGTACTGCAGTCTGAGAGCAGTTATTCCCTTAAAGGTACACATACACAACAATTCCTCCCCTTTTAGATAAACAGTACATAACATTCATTTAACAACTAAATGATAACTAATTACAATCACAATTACGATTGCTAGATACATTGGTTGAGGTTAATCAATTATAAGTTCAGTCTTTGAGGAGGCTTCCTGATTCTGTCTGGATAACGCCTCTTTGGGGTATCAGGTTCTTCTGGTAAGGTTGAGTCGGGATCAATGTCGTTGTTTGGTTCGTCTGCTTCCAATATCACCGATTCTGCGGCAGATGCAATTGGTACGTCGGTTTCATCACCAGGTGTATCAGATTATGGTGTGGAGTTGACTTTTTCCAGTGACTCTAGAATCTGGTCAGCATGGCGTCTTACAATGCTCTCTCCAACGTCCACGGTATACATTAGAGGTCCTTGCCGTGTACAGATCGTTCCTGGCTGCCATTTCTCTGTGCGGTAGTCCCGGGCCAAAACTGGTTGACCTATCTTAAAACTCCTGGTCGGTCTTTCATTCATATTCTGAAACTGCCTGTTCTCCACATCTCTTCTGATGTTCGGCTTAACCAAATCCAAGCGGCATCGTAGTCTTCGATTGAAGAACATCATGGCAGGAGTTTGGTTGGTAACCGCATGTGTCGCATTCCGGTAGGCAAAGAAGAAGTTGTCCACCTTGTGTTGTAGGGGTATACCTTCATTACACATTGCCTTGATAGCCTTCTTGAATGTTTGAACAAACCTCTCGGCCAATCCATTAGTGGCTGGATGATATGGGGCAGATGTGTAATGCTTAACACCATTGTTCTTTAAGAACCTCCGGAACTCTTCAGACACAAACTGTGGTCCATTGTCAGAGCAAATCTGTTCAGGCAGCCCATTCCTGGCGAATATGGTTCGTAAGACTGTAATAGTTTTTTCTGTGGTGGTTGAGGACATTTTTATTACCTCTGGCCACTTTGAATGTGCATCCACCGCAATTAAAAACATCGAGTCCATGAAGGGACCAGCAAAATCAATGTGCACCCTTTGCCATGGAGATTAGGGCCACTCCCATGGATGTAGAGGGGCTTGTGGTGGGGCGTTTTGGACCTTCTGGCATCCTATACAGCTCTTGGTCATCTCTTCGATTTCTCTATCGATTCCCGGCCACCACACAAACGCTCTAGCTAAGTTCTTCTTTTTTACCCCTCCCAGATGGCCCTCATGAAGCTCATTGAGCACTCACTCTATCCTTCAATTTGGGTGGAATTACTACTCTGGATCCATACATCAAGGTTCCTCTGCACACTGACAGCTGTTCTCTTCTCAGCGAGAATGCTGGCAGCAGTGGTTCGCCATGTGCTGGCCATCCCTTCACCGTTAAATCATAGACCCGGGATAGTGTCGGGTCATTTCGTGTTTCCTTTTCTATGTTTGCATTCGTCACAGGGAGACATTCGACTATGGTCGAGTGGAATATCTCCATTGGATCCACTGCACGTTCTTCTTCCACCGTCGGCAACGGTAGGCGCGACAATCCATCAGCATTCCCATGCTGTTTAGTTCCTCTGTACTCGATGTCATATTGGTGTGCCCCTAGGAAAAGGGACCACCTCTGTAGCCGTTGTGCTGTCATTATCGGTACGCCCTTCTGAGGGTTGAAAATGGAGACAAGAGGTTGATGATCAGTTAATAAAGTAAATTTTTGACCGTGCAGGTAGTGATTGAACTTCTTCACCCCCCACACTAGGCTGAGGGCCTCTCTGTCAATCTGGGCATAGTTACGCTCGGCTGAAGTTAACGAGCGTGACGCAAAAGCTATCGGCCTCTCTAAACCATCAAGGAATTTATGTGACAGTACCGCCCCAATGCCGTAGGGAGACGCATCACACGCCAGTCTTATCGGTAGTGATGGGTTGTAGTGAGCCAATACTTCTCTTGAAGTGATTAAGTCCTTACTCTTCTGAAAGGCCCGCTTACAGTCATTGCTCCATTTCCACGCTACTCCCGTTCATAGTAGGGCGTTCAGTGGGTGCAGAATTGTGGACAAATTCGGTAAAAACTTATGGTAGTAATTCACCAATCCGAGGAATGACCTCAGTTGCGACACATTTTCAGGCGCTGGGGCCTTAACAACCGCTTCAACTTTGTCAGGGGACTTATGTAACCCCTCTTCATCAATCATGTGGCCACAATACGATATCTGTTTCTTAAAAAACTCGCACTTGGGGCGGTTGGCTCGTAGCCCATGTTCACGTAGTCTAGTGAGCACCTGTTCTAGGTTGTTAAGGTGTTCATTGTCATCTTCACCTGTCACTAGGATGTCGTCCAAGTAACACTGAGTCCCCAGAATCCCTTGCAGGACTTGTTCCATCGCTCTTTGCCATATCGCCGGAGCTGATGCTACTCCGAATACCAGTCGATTATACTGGTAAAGACCTTTGTGAGTGTTTACCGTGAGATACTTCCTACAGGATCCTTCAACCTCCATCTGCAAATATGCTTGCGCTAGGTCAATTTTTGTAAAACGCTTCCCTCCGGATAGTGAGGCGAAGATATCTTCTATCCTTGGAAGAGGATATTGTACTGTGTGAAGGACTGGGTTCACTGTCACCTTGAAGTCCCCACAGATGCGAACCTTCCTTGGCTCCTCAGACTTATTGTTTAACGTTTTCTTCATGACAGGAACGATGGGTGTCGCCCACTCGCTCCAGTCTACCTTAGATAACACGCCTGCATTCTCCAGATTCTCCAGCTCTGCCTCGACGGCTGGGCGAATTGCATATGGTACTTGCTTTGAAAAACTTGGGAATTGCATTCTCCTCTATTTTTATCGAGGAGGTTACGCCTTTAAGAGTGCCCAGTTCTTGTTGAAATACCTCTTTGGCGTCAGCTAAGATTGTTGACAATCGTCCAGGAGTGACGTCGTCATCCTTTTTACCAGCCACCGTCAGTGCCTGAATGGAGAGCCAGTCTAAACTTATCTTTCTGATCCATTCACGTCCCAATAACGGTGGTCCACCATCTTGCAGAATGTAGAGATACAATTTCCGTATTTTCTTGCCGTTGTATTCGACAGGCACCCTTATTTTTCCTCTGGGGTATACTTTTTGCCCCGTTTCCGTCCTCAAGACAATGGATGTCTTTCTCAAGGGTATGTGTGAGGATAGCCGCTCGTAGTCTCGTCGATTCATGACGGTTAGAGCTGATCCTGTATCCAATTCCATTTTGACTTGAGACCCTGCTATCGTGAGGGTGACCCACATGGTTCGGTGATCCTCTTTTGCGATTACGTTGTGAAGTTTGAGACAGCTTAGTCTCCTGTTCCCGGATTCACTATCGCTCATCTGGTCTTCGGAACTACTATCCGTCATCTTTTGTACTTTCCTGTACGGTTCCTTAGTAGCCTTTTTATTGTCGTTGGTCTTCTTCTCACACCTGCAAACTCGTGCAATGTGTCCCATCTTTCCGCATTGCCTGCATATTTTGTCCTTGGACCAGCAGTCCTTCTGGTCATGGTTTGTTCTGCCGCAGCAATAGCATTTTGCAAATCCCCGTGTCATTTCGTGGGTGCCGTATTCCTGTGGCTTTTGTTGTATTTCCGCAGCTCCCCTTGCTGCTGCTTCGTACGATACTGCCACGCTGAAAGCCTTATCTAGCGTCAGCTCTTTCTCTGAGAGTAACCTCTTCTGGGTTCCTTCACTCAGGAGTCCACAGACAAATTTGTCCCGTAAGGTATCTGCCAGTCCTGCTCCGAACTGGCAGTGCTTTGATAGCTTGCGTAGTTCCGTAAGGTAATCAGCATTGCTCTCATTTTTGTGCTGATTTCTCCTGTGGAATTTAAATCTTTCTGCTATCAGCAGCGGTGTAGGATTTAGGTGTTCCTGTAGGATAGCAACAATTTCATTAAATCTCTTCGCCTTCGGTTTGGCTGGAGCAATCAGGTCCCGCAATAGGCCGTACGTTCTTGCACCCATTAAATTTAGCAATACCGATGCCTTTTTCTCCTCGGCTATTTCGTTTGCCTCGCAATATACCTCAACTCTTTCCACATACGTGGTCCAGTCTTCTATTGCATTATCGAAGGCAGTGATATCGCCAGTCTTTGGCATCTTGAAAATCTAAGATGGTGCCTCCCGTGCTTTGCCTTCGTCCCCGATTTAACAAAATGGCGCCTCCCGCGCTTTTCCTTCTTCCCCACCGAGTTAAGATGGCGCCTCCCGCGCTTTCCCGCCGCTGCCGCTGCTGTCAACGCCGCTCTCCGCAGTATTTTTATTTTTAACCGTTCCCGTCATGGAGCGGACCCTCTGGGACACTTCCTTCCCTCTTCTTAGGTCCGAACGCTGCCCGGCTGCGAAGCACCGGCCGCGCCCTGTGTGCTCCACCCCCTCTCTCTCTCTCTTTGCTTCCCGACTCGCTGCCCGGCCCCGTTGCAGAGCCACCCGATCGAGCTCTAGCCCGCCGCAGCCCAGGAAGGATCAGTGCACTACCTGCCACCAGCCCGATTAGCTGGGAAACCCCAGACTGGAGACCAAGCCTGGCTCTCGACGTCTCTCCTGCACTTTTCAAGTCGATGATGTGGAGGGCGGTTGCCCACGGTCGACGCCCGTTTCTCGAGTTTCGTTTTCTCTCTTCTGGCTTCGATCATCAATAACGTCGTCTGAGGTGCTGCTGAGTTGCAGGTAAGTTCGTTTCTTACTCGTCGCCAGTATTAAATCCGTGTGTTAATGGAGACACGGAATGCAGGAGTTGGTTTAACAAGTCTTTACTGAATGGAGACAATGGAGAACTGAAAACTACAGAAGGCTGCGAGCGCCTTTTTATACAGGGGTGGTCACTGCCGGTACTGCAGTCTGAGACCAGTTATTCTCTTAAAGGTACACATACACAACAACTGGGAGTGAGGAACACTGAGAGTGAGGGACACCGAGAGTGAGAGACACCGGGAGTGAGGGAAACCGGGAGTGAGGGAGACCGGGAGTGAGGGAGACCGGGAGTGAGGGACACTGGGAGTGAGAAACACCGGGAGTGAGGGAAACCGGGAGTGAGGGAGACCGGGAGTGAGGGAGACCGGGAGTGAGGTAACTGGGCTTGGGGGAACTGGGCTTGAGGGTCACTGGGAGTGAGGAGCACTGGAAGAGAGGAACACCGGGAGTGAGGGTCACTGAAAGTGAGGGACACTGAGAGTGAGAGACACCGGGAGTGAGGGACACTGGGAACGAGGGAAACCAGGAGTGAGGGTCACTGGGAGTGAGAGACACCGGGAGTGAGGGACATTGGGAGTGTGGGAACTGGGAGTGAGAGACACTGGGAGTGAGGAACACCGACAGTGAGGGAACCGGGAGTGAGGGACACCGGGAGTGAGGGACACCGGGAGTGAGGGACACCGGGAGTGAGGGCCACCGGGAGTGAGGGACACCGGGAGTGAGGGAACTGGGAGTGAGGGATACTGGGAGTGAGGGATACTGGGAGTGAGGCACACTGGGAGTGAGGGAACTGGGAGTGAGTGACACTGGAAGTGAGGGACTCCGGGAGTGAGGGACACTGGGAGTGAGGGTCACCGGGAGTGAGGGAAGTCGGAGTGAGGGACACTGGGAGTGTGGGACATGGGGACTGAGGGACATGGGGTGTGAGGGAACTGGGAGTGAGGGAACTGGGAGTGAGGGACACTGCGAGTGAGGGACAGTGGGTGTGAGGGACAGTGGGAGGGAGTGACACAGGGAGTGAGGGACACCGGGAGTAAGAGGCACCGGGAGTGAGAGACACTGGGAGTGAAGGAACTGGGCTTGAGGGACACTGAGAGTGAGGGACACCGGGAGTGAGGAACTCTGGGAGTGAGGGACACCGGGAGTGACGGAACTGGGAGTGAGGGACACCGGGAGTAAGGACACCGGGACTGATGGACTCTGGGAGTGAGGGACACCAGGAGTGAGGGAACAGGGAGTGAGGGAAATGGGAGTGAGGGACACTGGGAGTGAGGGACATTGGGAGTGAGGGACATTGGGAGTGAGGGACAGTGGGAGTGAGGGACAGTGGGAGTGAGGGACAGTGGGAGTGAGGGACACCGGGAGTAAGAGACACCGGGTGTGAGAGACACCGGGAGTGAGAGACACTGGGAGAGTGCGAGCTGAGAGTGAGGGACACTGGAATTGAGGGACATCGAGAGAGAGGGATACCAGGAGTGAGGGACACTGGGAGTGAGGGACACCGGGAGTGAGGGAACTAGTAGTGAAGGACACCGGGAGTGAAGGACACTGGGAGTGAGGAACACTGGGAGTGAGGGACACTGGGAGTGAGGGAGACCGGGAGTGAGGGAGACCGGGAGTGAGGGACACCGGGAGTGAGGGACACAGGGAGTGAGGAACACTGGGAGTGAGGGACACCGGGAGTGAGTGACACTGTGCATAAGTGAAACTAGGGTGAGGGACACTGGGAGTGAGGGACACCGGGAGTGAGGGAACTAGGAGTAAGGGACACCATGAGTGAGGAACACTGGGAGGGAGGGACACTGGGAGTGAGGGACACCGGGAGTGAGGGACACCGGGAGTGAGGGACACCGGGAGTGAGGGACACCGGGAGTGAGGGACACTGGGAGTGAGGGACACTGGGAGTGAGTGACAGCGGGAGTGAGGGACACTGGGAGTGAGGGACACCGGGAGTGAGTGACACTAGAGTGAGGGACACTGGGAGTGAGGGACTCCGGGAGTGAGGGACTCCGGGAGTGAGGGTCACTGGGAGTGAGGGACACTGGGAGTGAGGGACACTGGGAGTGAGGGACACCGGGAGTGAGGGACACCAGGAGTGAGGAACACTGGGAGTGAGGGACACTGGGAGTGAGTGACAGCGGGAGTGAGTGAAACTTGGGTGAGGGACACTGGGAGTGATAGACACCGGGGTGAGGGACACTGGGAGTGAGGGACACCGGTAGTGAGGGACACTGGGAGTAAGAGACAACGGGAGTGAGAGAAAATGGGAGTGAGGGAACTGGGCTTGAGGGACACTTGAAGTGAGGGACATCGAGTGTGAGGGACACCGGGAGTGAGGGACACTGAGAGTGAGGGAGACCAGGAGTGAGGGAACTAGGAGTAAGGGACACCGGGAGTGAGGGACACAGGGAGTGAGGAACACTGGGAGTGAGGGACACCAGGAGTGAGTGACACCGGGCGTGAGTGAAACTAGGGGGAGGGACACTGGGAGCGAGGGAAACCGGGAGTGAGGGAACTAGGAGTGATGGACACCGGGAGAGAGGGACACCGGGAGTGAGGGACACCGGGAGTGAGGGACACTGGGAGTGAGTGACAGCGGGAGTGAGTGAAACTAGGGTGAGGGACACTGGGAGTGAGGGACACCGGGAGTGAGGGACACCGGGAGTGAGGGACACCGGGAGTGAGTGACAGCGGGAGTGAGTGAAACTAGGGTGAGGGACACTGGGAGTGAGGGACACCGGGAGTGAGGGACACCGGGAGTGAGGGACACCGGGAGTAAGAGACAACGGGAGTGAGGGAACTGGGCTTGATGGACAACGGGAGTGAGTGACACTGGGAGTGAGTGAAACTAGGGTGTGGGACACCGGGAGTGAGGGAACTAGGAGTGATGGACACCGGGAGTGAGTGACACCGGGAGTGAGGAACACTGGGAGTGAGGGACACCGGGAGTGAGCCACACCCGGATTGAGGGAACTGGGAGTGAGCGGCACTGGGAGTGAGGGACACCGGTAGTGAGGGACACTGGGAGTAAGAGACAACGGGAGTGAGAGAAAATGGGAGTGAGGGAACTGGGCTTGAGGGACACTGGAAGTGAGGGACATCGAGTGTGAGGGACACCGGGAGTGAGGGACACTGGGAGTGAGGGAGACCAGGAGTGAGGGAACTAGGAGTAAGGGACACCGGGAGTGAGGGACACAGGGAGTGAGGAACACTGGGAGTGAGGGACACCAGGAGTGAGTGACACCGGGCGTGAGTGAAACTAGGGGGAGGGACACTGGGAGCGAGGGACACCGGGAGTGAGGGAACTAGGAGTGATGGACACCGGGAGTGAGGGACACCGGGAGTGAGGGACACCGGGAGTGAGGGACACTGGGAGTGAGTGACAGCGGGAGTGAGTGAAACTAGGGTGAGGGACACTGGGAGTGAGGGACACCGGGAGTGAGGGAACTAGGAGTGATGGACACCGGGAGTGAGGGACACCGGGAGTGTGGGACACCGGGAGTGAGGGACACTGGGAGTGAGTGACAGCGGGAGTGAGTGAAACTAGGGTGAGGGACACTGGGAGTGAGGGACACCGGGAGTGAGGGACACCGGGAGTAAGAGACAACGGGAGTGAGGGAACTGGGCTTGATGGACAACGGGAGTGAGTGACACTGGGAGTGAGTGAAACTAGGGTGTGGGACACTGGGAGGGAGGGACACCGGGAGTGAGGGACACCGGGAGTGAGGGAAACTGGGTGTGAGGGACACAGAGCGTGAGGGGCACTGGGAGTGTGTGACACAGGGAATTAGGGATATCGGGAGTGAGGAACACTGGGAGTGAGGCAACTGGGAGTAAAGTACACTGGGAGTGATGGAACTGGGAGTGAGGGACACCGAGAGTGAGGGACACCAAGAGTGAGGGACACCGAGAGTGAGGGACACCCGGAGTGAGGGACACCGGGAGTGAGGGACACCGGGAGTGAGGGACACCGGGAGTGAGGGACACCGGGAGTGAGTGACACCGGGAGTGAGTGACACCGGGAGTGAGTGAAACTAGGGTGAGGGACACTGGGAGTGAGTATCACTGGGAGTGAGTGACACTAGAGTGAGTGACACTAGAGTGAGGGACACTGGGAGTGAGGGACACCGGGAGTGAGGGACACCGGGAGTGAGGGACACCGGGAGTGAGGGACACCGAGAGTGAGGGACACCGAGAGTGAGGGACACCGAGAGTGAGGGACACCGGGATTGAGGGACACCGGGATTGAGGGACACCGGGAGTGAGGGACACCGGGAGTGAGGGACACCGGGAGTGAGGCACACCAGGAGTGAGGGAACTGGGAGTGAGCGACACTGGGAGTGAGAGACTCCGGGAGTGAGGGTCACTGAGTGTGAGGGACACTGAGAGTGAGGTCACCGGGAGTGAGCGAACTGGGAGTGAGGGACACTGGGAGAGAGGGAACTGGGAGTGAGGGACACTGGGAGTGAGGGACACCGGGCGTGAGGAACACCGGGCGTGAGGGTCATCTGGAGTGAGGGATTCTGGGAGTAAGAGACACCGGGACTGAGGGACATGTGGAGTGAGGGAACTGGGAATGAGGTACACTGGGAGTGAGGGAACTGGGCTTGAGGGACACTGGGAGTGAGGGACACCGGGAGTGAGAGAACTGGGAGTGAGGGACACTGGGAGTGAGGAACACTGGGAGTGAGGGACACCGGGAGTGAGGGATACTGGGAGTGAGGACACCGGGAGTGAGGGAAACTGGGATTGTGGGACACCGGGAGTGAGGGAACTGGGCTTGAGGGACATCGAGAATGAGGGACACCGGGAGTGAGGGAAATGGGAGTGAGGGACACCGGGAGTGAGGGACACTGGGAGTCAGGGAACTGGGAGTAAGGGAGACTTGGAGAGAGGGACTATGGGAGTAAGGGACACTGGGAATGAGGGACACTGGGAGTGAGGAACACTGGGAGTGAGGAATACTGGGAGTGAGGGATATCGGGAGTGAGGGACACCGGGAGTGAGGGACACCGGGAGTGAGGGACACCGGGAGTGAGGGACACGGAGAGTGAGGGACACGGAGAGTGAGGGACACGGAGAGTGAGGGACACCGGGAGTTAGGGAACTGGGAGCGAGGGACACCGGGAGCGAGGGACACCGGGAGCGAGGGACAGTGGGAGCGAGGCACACCGTGAGTGAGGGACACCGTGAGTGAGGGTACCGGGAGTGAGGGTCACTGGGAGTGAGGGACACTGAGAGTGAGGGAACTGGGAGTGAGGCACACCAGGAGTGAGTGAACTGGGAGTGAGCAACACTGAGAGGGAGGGGCACTGGGAGTGAGGGATACTGGGAGTGAGGGACACCGGGAGTGAGGGTCACCGGGAGTGGGGGACGTTGGGAGTGAGGGAACTGGGAGTGAGGGATACTGCGAGTGAGGGACACTGGGAGTGAGGGACTTTGAGAGGGAAGGATACTGGGAATGAGGGACACCAAGAGTGAAGGACACCGGGAGTGAATAAAACTGGGAGTGAGGGTCACCGGGAGTGAGGGACACCGGGAGTGAGGGACACCGGGAGTGAGGGACACCGGGAGTGAGGGACACCTGGAGTGAGGGACACAGGGAGTGAGGGACACAGGGAGTGAGGGACACAGGGAGTGAGGGACACAGGGAGTGAGGGACACAGGGAGTGAGGGACACCGGGAGTGAGGGACACAGGGAGTGAGGGACACAGGGAGTGAGGGACACAGGGAGTCAGGGACACAGGGAGTCAGGGAGTGAGGGACACCGGGAGTGAAGGACACAGGGAGTGAGGGACACAGGGAGTGAGGGACACCGGGAGTGAGGGTCACCGGGAGTGAGGGACACCGGGAGTGAGAGACACCGGGAGTGAGGGACACAGGGAGTGAGGGACACAGGGAGTGAGGGACACAGGGAGTGAGGGACACCGGGAGTGAGGGACACCGGGAGTGAGGGACACAGGGAGTGAGGGACACCGGGAGTGAGAGACACTGGGAGTGAGGGACTCTGCGAGTGAGGGAACTGGGAGTGAGGCACACCAGGAGTGAGTGAACTGGGAGTGAGCGACACTGAGAGTGAGGGACACTGGGAGTCAGGGAACTGGGAGTGAGGGAGACTTGGAGAGAGGGACACCGGGAGTGAGGGTACTGGGAGTGAGGGACACAGGGAGTGAGGGACACAGGGAGTCAGGGAGTGAGGGACACCGGGAGTGAGGGACACAGGGAGTGAGGGACACAGGGAGTGAGGGACACCGGGAGTGAGGGACACCGGGAGTGAGGGACACCGGGAGTGAGGGACACCGGGAGTGAGAGACACTGGGAGTGAGGGACACAGGGAGTGAGGGACACAGGGAGTGAGGGACACAGGGAGTGAGGGACACAGGGAGTGAGGGACACCGGGAGTGAGGGACACAGGGAGTGAGGGACACCGGGAGTGAGAGACACTGGGAGTGAGGGACTCTGCGAGTGAGGGAACTGGGAGTGAGGCACACCAGGAGTGAGTGAACTGGGAGTGAGCGACACTGAGAGTGAGGGACACTGGGAGTCAGGGAACTGTGAGTGAGGGAGACTGGGAGTGAGGGACACTGGGAGTCAGGGAACTGGGAGTCAGGGAGACTGGGAGAGAGGGACACCGGGAGTGAGGATACTGGGAGTGAGGAAAACTGGGAGTGAGGGACATCGGGAGTGATGGACACCGGGAGTGAGGGACACCGGGAGTGAGGGACACCGGCAGCGAGGGACACCGGGAGTTAGGGAACTGGGAGTGAGGGACACCAGGAGTGAGGGATACCGGGAGTGAGGGACGCTCAGAGTGAGGGAACTGGGTATGAGGGACACTGGGAGTGAGGGACACTGGGAGTGAGGCACACCAGGAGTGAGGGAACTGAGAGTGAGGGACACCGGGAGTGAGGGACACTGGGAGTCAGGGAACTGGGCTTGAGGGACACTGGAAGTGAGGGACACCGGGAGTGAGGGACACCGTGATTGAGGGACACTGGTAGTGAGGGACACCAGGAGTGAGGGACACCGGGAGTGAGGCACACTGGGAGTGAGGGACACCGGGAGTGAGGGACACCGTGATTGAGGGACACTGGGTGTGAGGGACACCGGGAGTGAGGGAACTGGGAGTGAGCAACACTGGGAGTGAGAGGCAGTGGGAGTGAGGGACACCGTGAGTGAGGGACACTGGGAGTGAGGGACACCTGGAGTGAGGGACTCTGGGAGTGAGGGACACCGGGAGTGAGTGACACCATGAGGTGAGGGTACTGGGCTTGAGGGACACTGGGAGTGAGGAGCACCGGTTATAAATCCGTGTGTTAATGGAGACACGGAATGCAGGAGTTGGTTTAACAAGTCTTTCCTGAATGGAGACAATGGAGAACTGAAAACTACAGAAGGCTGCTAGCGCCTTTTTATACAGGGGTGGTCACTGCCGGTACTGCAGTCTGAGACCAGTTATTCCCTTAAAGGTACACATACACAACAATTCCTCCCCTTTTAGATAAACAGTACATAACATTCATTTAACAACTAAATGATAACTAATTACAATCACAATTACGGTTGCTAGATACATTGGTCGAGGTTAATCAATTATAAGTTCAGTCTTTGAGGAGGCTTCCTGATTGTGTCTGGATAACGCCTCTTTGGGGTATTAGGTTCTTCTGGCAAGGTTGAGTCGGGACCAATGTCGTTGTTTGGTTCATCTGCTTCCAATATCACCGATTCTGCAGTAGATGCAATTGGTACGTCGGTTTCATCGCCAGGTGTATCAGATCGTGGTGTGGAGTTGACGTTTTCCCGTGACTCTAGAATCTGGTCAGCATGGCGTCTTACAATGCTCTCTCCAACGTCCACGGTATACATGAGAGGTCCTTGCCGTGTACAAATCGTTCCTGGCTGCCATTTCTCTGTGCGGTAGTCCCGGGCCAAAACTGGTTGACCTATCTTAAAACTCCTGGTCGGTCTTTCATTCATATTCTGAAACTGCCTGTTCTCCACATCTCTTCTGATGTTCGGCTTAACCAAATCCAAGCGGCATCGTAGTCTTCGATTGAAGAACATCATGGCAGGAGTTTGGTTGGTAACCGCATGTGTCGCATTCCGGTAGGCAAAGAAGAAGTTGTCCACCTTGTGTTGTAGGGGTATACCTTCATTACACATTGCCTTGATAGCCTTCTTGAATGTTTGAACAAACCTCTCGGCCAATCCATTAGTGGCTGGATGATATAGGGCAGATGTGTAATGCTTAGCACCATTGTTCTTTAAGAACCTCCGGAACTATTCAGACACAAACTGTGGTCCATTGTCAGAATAAATCTGTTCAGGCAGCCCATTCCTGGCGAATATGGTTCGTAAGACTGTAATAGTATTTTCTGTGGTGGTTGAGGACATTTTTATTACCTCTGGCCGCTTTGAATGTGCATCCACCGCAATTAAAAACATCGAGTCCATGAAGGGACCAGCAAAATCAATGTGCACCCTTTGCCATGGAGATTAGGGCCACTCCCATGGATGTAGAGGGGCTTGTGGTGGGGCGTTTTGGACCTTCTGGCATCCTGTACAGCTCTTGGTCATCTCTTCGATTTCTCTATCGATTCCCGGCCACCACACAAACGCTCTAGCTAAGTTTTTCTTTTTTACCCCTCCCAGATGGCCCTCATGAAGCTCATTGAGCACTCTATCCTTCAATTTGGGTGGAATTACTACTCTGGATCCACACATCAAGGTTCCTCTGCACACTGACAGCTGTTCTCTTCTCAGCGAGAATGCTGGCAGCAGTGGTTCGCCATGTGCTGGCCAACCCTTCACCGTTAAATCATAGACCCTGGATAGTGTCGCGTCATTTCGTGTTTCCTTTTCTATGTTTGCATTCGTCACAGGGAGACATTCGACTATGGTCGAGTGGAATATCTCCATTGGATCCACTGCAAGTTCTTCTTCCACCATCGGCAACGGTAGGCGCGACAATCCATCAGCATTCCTGTTAAGTCTGTGTGTTCTAGTTGTATTTAAGATTAATTACTGACACAGACTACAAGAATAATGTTTCAACAGGTCTTTACTAGTTGGGGGTCAGGGCTATACTAACAGCAATATCACTACACAGTACTTATATACCGGTGGTCACCACCGGTATTACGTATACAGCAGCCAGAGAAAGTAGTACATCTCTTTAGGTGGAACAGGCTTAAGTTCTCTTAAGGTGGAACAGGTTACATACACCACAATTCCCATGCTGTTTAGTTCCTTTGTACTCGATGTCATATTGGTGTGCCCCTAGGAAAAGGGACCACCTCTGTAGCCGTTGTGCTGTCATTATCGGTACGCCCTTCTGAGGGTTGAAAATGGAGACAAGAGGTTGATGATCAGTTATTAAAGTAAATTTTTGACCGTGCAGGTAGTGATTGAACTTCTTCACCCCCCACACCAGGCTGAGGGCCTCTCTGTCAATCTGGGCGTAGTTACGCTCGGCTGAAGTTAACGAGCGTGACGCAAAAGCTATCGGCCTCTCTAAACCATCAAGGAATTTATGTGACAGTACCGCCCAATGCCGTAGGGAGACGCATCACACGCCAGTCTTATCGGTAGTGATGGGTTGTAGTGAGCCAATACTTCTCTTGAAGTGATTAAGTCCTTCTCTTCTGAAAGGCCCGCTTACAGTCATTGCTCCATTTCCACGCTACTCCCGTTCATAGTAGGGCGTTCAGTGGATGCAGAATTGTGGACAAATTCGGTAAAAACTTATGGTAGTAATTCACCAATCCGAGGAATGACCTCAGTTGCGACACATTTTCAGGTGCTGGGGCCTTAACAACCGCTTCAACTTTGTCTGGGGACTTATGTAACCCCTCTTCATCAATCACGTGGCCACAATACGATATCTGTTTCTTAAAAAACTCGCACTTGGGGCGGTTGGCTCGTAGCCCATGTTCACGTAGTCTCGTGAGCACCTGTTCTAGGTTGTTAAGGTGTTCACTGTCATCTTCACCTGTCACTAGGATGTCGTCCAAGTAACACTGAGTCCCCAGAATCCCTTGCAGGACTTGTTCCATCGCTCTTTGCCATATCGCCGGAGCTGATGCTACTCCGAATACCAGTCGATTATACTGGTAAAGACCTTTGTGAGTGTTTATCGTGAGATACTTCCTACAGGATCCTTCAACCTCCATCTGCAAATATGCTTGCGCTAGGTCAATTTTTGTAAAACGCTTCCCTCCGGATAGTGAGGCGAAGATATCTTTTATCCTTGGAAGAGGATATTGTACTGTGTGAAGGCCTGGGTTCACTGTCACCTTGAAGTCCCCACAGATGCGAACCTTCCTTGGCTCCTCAGACTTATTGTTTAACGTTTTCTTCATGACAGGAACGATGGGTGTTGCCCACTCGCTCCAGTCTACCTTAGATAACACGCCTGCATTCTCCAGATTCTCCAGCTCTGCCTCGACGGCTGGGCGAATTGCATATGGTACTTGCTTTGAAAAACTTGGGAAGTGCATTCTCCTCTATTTTTATCGAGGCGGTTACGCCTTTAAGAGTGCCCAGTTCTTGTTGAAATACCTCTTTGGCGTCAGCTAAGATTGTTGACAATCGTCCAGGAGTGACGTCGTCATCCTTTTTACCAGCCACCGTCAGTGCCTGAATGGAATGCCAGTCTAAACTTATCTTTCTGATCCATTCACGTCCCAATAACGGTGGTCCACCATCTTGCAGAATGTAGAGATACAATTTCCGTATTTTCTTGCCGTTGTATTCGACAGGCACCCTTATTTTTCCACTGGGGTATACTTTTTGACCCGTATACGTCCTCAAGACAATGGATGTCTCTCTCAAGGGTATGTGTGAGAATAGCCGCTCGTAGTCTCGTCGATTCACGATGGTTAGAGCTGATCCTGTATCCAATTCCATTTTGACTTGAGACCCTGCTATCGTGAGGGTGACCCACATGGTTCGGTGATCCTCTTTTGCGATTACGTTGTGAAGTTTGAGACAGCTTAGTCTCTTGTTCCCGGATTCACTATCGCTCATCTGGTCTTCGGAACGACTGTCCGTCATCTTTTGTACTTTCCTGTACGGTTCCTCAGTAGCCTTTTTATTGTCGTTGGTCTTCTTTTCAGACCTGCAAACTCGTGCAATGTGTTCCATCTTTCCGCATTGCCTGCATATTTTGTCCTTGGACCAGCAGTCCTTCTGGTCATGGTTTGTTCTGCCGCAGCAATAGCATTTTGCAAATCCCCGTGTCATTTCGTGGGTGCCGTATTCCTGTGGCTTTTGTTGTATTTCTGCAGCTCCCCTTGCTGCTGCTTCGTACGATACTGCCACGCTGAAAGCCTTATCTAGCGTCAGCTCTTTCTCTGAGATTAACCTCTTCTGGGTTCCTTCACTCAGGAGTCCACAGACAAATTTGTCCCGTAAGGTATCTGCCAGTCCTGCTCTGAACTGGCAGTGCTTTGATAGCTTGCGTAGTTCTGTAAGGTAATCAGCATTGCTCTCATTTTTATGCTGATTTCTCCTGTGGAATTTAAATCTTTCTGCTATCAGCAGCGGTGTAGGATTTAGGTGTTCCTGTAGGATAGCAACAATTTCATTAAATCTCTTCGCCTTCGGTTTGGCTGGAGCAATCAGGTCCCGCAATAGGCCGTACGTTCTTGCACCCATTAAATTTAGCGATACCGATGCCTTTTTCTCCTCGGCTATTTCGTTTGCCTCGCAATATACCTCGACTCTTTCCACATACGTGGTCTAGTCTTCTATTGCATTATCGAAGGCAGTGATATCGCCAGTCTTTGGCATCTTGAAAATCTAAGATGGCGCCTCCCGCGCTTTGCCTTCGTCCCCGATTTAACAAAATGGCACCTCCCGCGCTTTTCCTTCTTCCCCACCGAGTTAAGATGGCGCCTCCCGCGCTTTCCCGCCACTGCCGCTGCTGTCAACGCCGCTCTCCGCAGTATTTTTATTTTTAACCGTTCCCGTCGTGGAGCGGACCCTCTGGGACACTTCCCTCCCTCTTCTTAGGTCCGAACGCTGCCCGGCTGCGAAGCACCGGCCGCGCCCTGTGTGCTCCACCCTCTCTCTCTCTCTTTGCTTCCCGACTCGCTGCCCGGCCCCGTTGCAGAGCCACCCGATCGAGCTCTAGCCCGCCGCAGCCCAGGAAGGATCAGTGCACTACCTGCCACCAGCCCGATTAGCTGGGAAACCACAGACTGGAGACCAAGCCTGGCTCTCGACAGTCTCTCCTGCACTTTTCAAGTCGATGATGTGGAGGGCGGTTGCCCACGGTCGACGCCCGTTTCTCGAGTTTCGTTTTCTCTCTTCTGGCTTCGATCATCAATAACGTCGTCTGAGGTGCTGCTGAGTTGCAGGTAAGTTCGTTTCTTACTCGTCGCCAGTATTAAATCCGTGTGTTAATGGAGACACGGAATGCAGGAGTTGGTTTAACAAGTCTTTACTGAATGGAAACAACGGAGAACTGAAAACTACAGAAGGCTGCTAGCGCCTTTTTATACAGGGGTGGTCACTGCCGGTACTGCTGTCTGAGACCAGTTATTCTCTTAAAGGTACACATACACAACAACCGGGAGTGAGGAACACCGGGAGTGAGGGTCACTGAGAGTGAGGGACACCGAGAGTGAGAAACACCGGGAGTGAGGGACACCGGGAATGAGGGAAACCGGGAGTGAGGGACGCCGGGAGTGAGGGACGCCGGGAGTGAGGGAGGCCGGGAGTGAGGGAGACCGGGAGTGAGGGTACTGGGAGTGAGGTAACTGGGCTTGAGGGTCACCGGGAGTGAGGGAAGTCAGAGTGAGGGACACTGGGAGTGTGGGACATGGGGAGTGAGGGACACGGGGTGTGAGGGAACCGGGAGTGAGGGACACTGCGAGTGAGGGACACCGGGAGCGAGGGACTCCGGGAGCGAGGGACTCCGGGAGCGAGGGACTCCGGGAGCGAGGGACTCCGGGAGCGAGGGACTCCGGGAGCGAGGGACTCCGGGAGCGAGGGACACCGGGAGCGAGGGACTCCGGGAGCGAGGGACTCTGGGAGCGAGGGACACGGGGAGTGACGGACACCGGGAGTGAGGGACACCAGGAGTGAGGGACACCGGGAGTGAGGGAAATGGGAGTGAGGGACACTGGGAGTGAGGGACACTGGGAGTGAGGGAACTGGGAGTGAGGCACACCAGCAGTGAGTGAACTGGGAGTGAGCGACACAGAGAGTGAGGGACACTGGAAGTGAGGGACACCGGGAGTGAGGAACACCGGGAGTGAGGGACACCGGGAGTGAGGGACACCGGGAGTGAGGGACACTGGGAGTGAGGGACACCGGGAGTGAGGAACACCGGGAGTGAGGGACACTGGGAGTGAGGGACACCGGGAGTGAGGGACACCAGGAGTGAGGGACACCAGGAGTGAGGGACACGGTGATTGAGGGACACTGGGAGTGAGGGACACCGTGAGTGAGGGACACCGTGAGTGAGGGACACTGGGAGCGAGGGACACCTGGAGTGAGGGTCTCTGGGTGTGAGGGACACCGGGAGTGAGAGTTCTGGGAGTGAGCAATCCTGAGTGTGAGGGCCACTGGGACTGAGGGAGACCAGGAGTGAGATACACTAGGAATGAGGGACACCGGGAGTGAGGGACACCGGGAGTGAGGGACACCGGGAGTGTGGGACAACGGGAGTGAGGGACACCGGGAGTGAGGGACACCGGGAGTGAGGGACACCGGGAGTGAGGGACACCGGGAATGAGGGACACCGAGAGTGAGGGACACCGAGAGTGAGGGACACTGAGAGTGAGCGACACTGGGAGTGAGGGACACCTGGAGTGAGGGACACCGGGAATGAGGGAACTGGGAGTGAGCAACACTGGGAGTGAGGGACACCGGGAGTGAGGGACACCGGAGCTGAAGTACACCGGGAATGAGTGACTCTGGGAGTGAGGGACACCGGGAGTGAGGGTCTTTGTGAGTGAGGGACACCGGGAGTGATGGAACCGAGAGTGAGGTACACCGAGAGTGAGGGACACTGAGAGTGAGGAACACCGGGAGTGAGGGACACCGGGAGTGAGGGACACCGGGAGAGAGGGACACCGGGAGATAGGGACACCGGGAGTGAGGGACACCGGGAGTGAGGGACACCGGGAGTGAGCGACACCGGGAGTGAGCGACAACGGGAGTGAGGGACACCGGGAGTGGGGGACACCGGGAGTGAGGGACACCGGGAATGAGGGAACTGGGAGTGAGGGACTCCGGGAGTCAGGGTCACCGGGAGTGAGGGGAGTGGGAGTGAGGGACACTGGGAGTGAGGGACACTGGGAGTGAGCGACACTGGGAGTGAGCGACACCGGGAGTGAGGGACACCGGGAGTGAGGGACACCGGGAGTGAGGGACACCGGGAATGAGGGACAGTGGGAGTGAGGGACAGTGGGATTGAGGGACACCGGGAGTTAGGGACACCGGGAGTGAGGGACACAGGGAGTGAGGAACACCGGGAGTGAGGGACTCCGGGAGTCAGGGACACCGGGAGTGAGGGTCACCGGGAGTGAGGGAAGTGGGAGTGAGGGACACGGGGAGTGAGGGACAGTGGGAGTGAGGGACACCGGGAGTGAGGGACACCGGGAGTGAGGGACACCAGGGTGAGAGACACTGGGAGTGAGGGACACTGGAAGTGAGGGACATCGAGAGTGAGGGACACCGGGAGTGAGGGACACCGGGAGTGAGGGACACCGGGAGTGAGGGACACAGGGAGTGAGGGACACAGGGAGTGAGGGACACCGGGAGTGAGGGACACCGGGAGTGAGGGACACCGGGAGTGAGGGACACCGGGAGTGAGGGACATCGGGAGTGAGGGACACTGGGAGTGAGGGACACCGGGAGTGAGGGACACTGGGAGTGAGGGACACTGGGAGTGAGGGACACTGGGAGTGAGGGACACTGGGGGTGAGGAATACTGGGAGTGAGGGACATCGGGAGTGAGCGAACTGGGAGTCAGGGACACTGGGAGTGAGGGACACCAGGAGTGAGGGAAATGGGAGTGAGGGACACCAGGAGTGAGGGAACTGGGAGTGAGGCACACCAGGAGTGAATGAACTGAGAGTGAGGGCCACTGGGAGTGAGTGACACCAGGGGTGATGGACACCGGGAGTGAGGGACACCGAAAGTCAGGGACAATTAGAGTGAGGGACACTGGGAGTCAGGGAACTGGGAGTGAGGGAGACTGGGAAAGAGGGACACCGGGAGTGAGGGTACTGGGAATGTGGGACACCGGGAGTGAGGAACACTGGGGGTAAGGAATACTGGGAGTGAGGGACATCGGGAGTGAGCGAACTGGGAGTCAGGGACACTGGGAGAGAGCGACACCGTGAGTGAGGGACACTGGGAGTGAGGGACACTGGGAGTGAGGGACACTGGGAGTGAGGGAACTGGGAGTGAGGGACACTGGGAGTGAGGGACACTGGGAGTGAGGGAACTGGGAGTGAGGGACACCGGGAGTGATGGACACCGGGAGTGAGGGACACCGAAAGTCAGGGACAATTGGAGTGAGGGACACTGGGAGTCAGGGAACTGGGAGTGAGGGAGACTGGGAAAGAGGGACACCGGGAGTGAGGGTACTGGGAATGAGGGACACCGGGAGTGAGCCAAAGCCGGAGTGAGGGACACTGGGAGTGAGGGAAACTGGGAGTGAGGGACACCGGGAGTGAGGGACACCGGGAGTGAGGGACACCGGGAGTGAGGGACACCGGGAGTGAGTGACACCGGGAGTGAGTGAAACTAGGGTGAGGGACACTGGGTGTGAGGGACACCGGGAGTGAATGACACTAGAGTGAGGGACACTGTGAGTGAGGGACAATGGGAGTGAGGGACACCAGGAGTGATAGACACCGGGAGAGAGAGACACCGGGAGTGAGGGACACTGGGAGGGAGGGACACAGAGAATAAGGGAAACTGCGAGTGAGGGACACAGAGCGTGAGGGGCACTGGGAGTGAGCCAAAGCCGGAGTGAGTGAACTGGGAGTGAGCGACACTGGGATTGAGGGACACCGGGAGTGAGGGACACCGGGAGTGAGGGTCACCGGGAGTGAGGGAAGTGGGAGTGAGGGACACTGGGAGTGAGGGACACTGGGAGTGAGGGACACTGGGAGTGAGGGACACTGGGAGTGAGGGGCACCATGAGTGAGGGACGCCGGGAGTGAGGAACGCCGGGAGTGCGGAACGCCGGGAGTGAGGAACGCCGGGAGTGAGGAACGCCGGGAGCGAGGGACGCCGGGAGTGAGGGACGCTGGGAGTGAGGGACGCCGGGAGTGAGGGACGCCGGGAGTGAGGGACACCGGGAGTGAGGGACACCGGGAGTGAGGGACACCGGGAGTGAGGGAACCGGGAGTGAGTGACACTGGGAGTGAGCGACGCTGAGAGTGAGGGACGTCGTGAGTGAGGGACACCGGGAGTGAGGGACACCGGGAGTGAGGGACACCGGGAGTGAGGGACACCGGGAGTGAGGGACAACGTGAGTGAGGGCCACCGTGAGTGAGGGAGACCGGGAGTGAGAGACACTGGGAGTGAGGGACACTGGGAGTGAGGGACACCGTGATTGAGGGACACTGGGAGGGAGGGACACCGGGAGTGAGGGACACCGGGAGTGAGGGACACCGGGAGTGAGGGAACTCGGCTTGCGGGACACTAGGAGTGAGGGTCACCGGGAGTGAGGGGAGTGGGAGTGAGGGACACTGGGAGTGAGGGACACGGGGAGTGAGGGACACGGGGAGTGAGGGACACGGAGAGTGAGGAACGCCGTGAGTGAGGGACACCGGGAGTGAGGGACACCGGGAGTGAGGGACACCGGGAGTGAGGGACAACGTGAGTGAGGGACACCGTGAGTGAGGGACACCGGGTGTGAGGGAGACCGGGAGTGAGAGACACTGGGAGTGAGGGACACTGGGAGTGAGGGACACTGGGAGTGAGGGACACTGGGAGTGAGGGACACCGGGAGTGAGGGACACCGGGAGTGAGGGAACTCGGCTTGCGGGACACTGGGAGTGAGGGACACTGGGAGTCAGGGAACTGGGAGTGAGGAAGACTGGGAGAGAGGGACACCGGGAGTGATGGACACCGGGAGTGAGGGACACCGAAGGTCAGGGACACCGGGAGTGAGGGACACAGGGAGTGAGGAACACCGGGAGTGAGGGACTCCGGGAGTCAGGGACACCGGGAGTGAGGGTCACCGGGAGTGAGGGAAGTGGGAGTGAGGGACACGGGGAGTGAGGGACAGTGGGAGTGAGGGACACCGGGAGTGAGGGACACCGGGAGTGAGGGACACCGGGGTGAGAGACACTGGGAGTGAGGGACTCTGGGAGTCAGGGACACCGGGAGTGAGGGTCACCGGGAGTGAGGGAAGTGGGAGTGAGGGACACGGGGAGTGAGGGACAGTGGGAGTGAGGGACAGTGGGAGTGAGGGACACCGGGAGTGAGGGACACCAGGGTGAGAGACACTGGGAGTGAGGGACACTGGAAGTGAGGGACATCGAGAGTGAGGGACACCGGGAGTGAGGGACACCGGGAGTGAGGGACACCGGGAGTGAGGGACACAGGGAGTGAGGGACACAGGGAGTGAGGGACACCGGGAGTGAGGGACACCGGGAGTGAGGGACACCGGGAGTGAGGGACACCGGGAGTGAGGGACATCGGGAGTGAGGGACACTGGGAGTGAGGGACACCGGGAGTGAGGGACACTGGGAGTGAGGGACACTGGGAGTGAGGGACACTGGGAGTGAGGGACACTGGGGGTGAGGAATACTGGGAGTGAGGGACATCGGGAGTGAGCGAACTGGGAGTCAGGGACACTGGGAGTGAGGGACACCAGGAGTGAGGGAAATGGGAGTGAGGGACACCAGGAGTGAGGGAACTGGGAGTGAGGCACACCAGGAGTGAATGAACTGAGAGTGAGGGCCACTGGGAGTGAGTGACACCAGGGGTGATGGACACCGGGAGTGAGGGACACCGAAAGTCAGGGACAATTAGAGTGAGGGACACTGGGAGTCAGGGAACTGGGAGTGAGGGAGACTGGGAAAGAGGGACACCGGGAGTGAGGGTACTGGGAATGTGGGACACCGGGAGTGAGGAACACTGGGGGTAAGGAATACTGGGAGTGAGGGACATCGGGAGTGAGCGAACTGGGAGTCAGGGACACTGGGAGAGAGCGACACCGTGAGTGAGGGACACTGGGAGTGAGGGACACTGGGAGTGAGGGACACTGGGAGTGAGGGAACTGGGAGTGAGGGACACTGGGAGTGAGGGACACTGGGAGTGAGGGAACTGGGAGTGAGGGACACCGGGAGTGATGGACACCGGGAGTGAGGGACACCGAAAGTCAGGGACAATTGGAGTGAGGGACACTGGGAGTCAGGGAACTGGGAGTGAGGGAGACTGGGAAAGAGGGACACCGGGAGTGAGGGTACTGGGAATGAGGGACACCGGGAGTGAGCCAAAGCCGGAGTGAGGGACACTGGGAGTGAGGGAAACTGGGAGTGAGGGACACCGGGAGTGAGGGACACCGGGAGTGAGGGACACCGGGAGTGAGGGACACCGGGAGTGAGTGACACCGGGAGTGAGTGAAACTAGGGTGAGGGACACTGGGTGTGAGGGACACCGGGAGTGAATGACACTAGAGTGAGGGACACTGTGAGTGAGGGACAATGGGAGTGAGGGACACCAGGAGTGATAGACACCGGGAGAGAGAGACACCGGGAGTGAGGGACACTGGGAGGGAGGGACACAGAGAATAAGGGAAACTGCGAGTGAGGGACACAGAGCGTGAGGGGCACTGGGAGTGAGCCAAAGCCGGACTGAGTGAACTGGGAGTGAGCGACACTGGGATTGAGGGACACCGGGAGTGAGGGACACCGGGAGTGAGGGTCACCGGGAGTGAGGGAAGTGGGAGTGAGGGACACTGGGAGTGAGGGACACTGGGAGTGAGGGACACTGGGAGTGAGGGACACTGGGAGTGAGGGGCACCATGAGTGAGGGACGCCGGGAGTGAGGAACGCCGGGAGTGCGGAACGCCGGGAGTGAGGAACGCCGGGAGTGAGGAACGCCGGGAGCGAGGGACGCCGGGAGTGAGGGACGCTGGGAGTGAGGGACGCCGGGAGTGAGGGACGCCGGGAGTGAGGGACACCGGGAGTGAGGGACACCGGGAGTGAGGGACACCGGGAGTGAGGGAACCGGGAGTGAGTGACACTGGGAGTGAGCGACGCTGAGAGTGAGGGACGTCGTGAGTGAGGGACACCGGGAGTGAGGGACACCGGGAGTGAGGGACACCGGGAGTGAGGGACAACGTGAGTGAGGGCCACCGTGAGTGAGGGAGACCGGGAGTGAGAGACACTGGGAGTGAGGGACACTGGGAGTGAGGGACACCGTGATTGAGGGACACTGGGAGGGAGGGACACCGGGAGTGAGGGACACCGGGAGTGAGGGACACCGGGAGTGAGGGAACTCGGCTTGCGGGACACTAGGAGTGAGGGTCACCGGGAGTGAGGGGAGTGGGAGTGAGGGACACTGGGAGTGAGGGACACGGGGAGTGAGGGACACGGGGAGTGAGGGACACGGAGAGTGAGGAACGCCGTGAGTGAGGGTCACCGGGAGTGAGGGACACCGGGAGTGAGGGACACCGGGAGTGAGGGACAACGTGAGTGAGGGACACCGTGAGTGAGGGACACCGGGTGTGAGGGAGACCGGGAGTGAGAGACACTGGGAGTGAGGGACACTGGGAGTGAGGGACACTGGGAGTGAGGGACACTGGGAGTGAGGGACACCGGGAGTGAGGGACACCGGGAGTGAGGGAACTCGGCTTGCGGGACACTGGGAGTGAGGGACACTGGGAGTCAGGGAACTGGGAGTGAGGAAGACTGGGAGAGAGGGACACCGGGAGTGATGGACACCGGGAGTGAGGGACACCGAAGGTCAGGGACACCGTGAGTGAGGGACACCGAGAGTGAGGGACACCGGGAGTGAGGGACACCGGGAGTGAGGTTCTCCGGGAGTGAGGGAGACCGGGAGTGACGGAACCGGGAGTGAGGGACACTTGGAGTGAGGGACACTGGGAGTGAGGGGCAGTGGGAGTGAGGGACAGTGGTATTGAGGGACACCGGGAGTGAGGGACACTGGGAGTGAGGGACACTGGGAGTGAGGGACACTGGGAGTGAGGGACATCGGGAGTGAGGGACATCGGGAGTGTGGGACACCGTGATTGAGTGACACCGGGAGTGAGGCAAGTGGGAGTGAGCGACACTGGGAGTGAGGGGCACCTGGAGTGAGGGACACCGGGAATGAGGGAACTGGGAGTGAGGGACACCGGGAGTGAGGGACACCGGAGCTGAAGTACACCGGGAATGAGGGCCTCTGGGAGTGAGAGACACCGGGAGTGACGGAACTGGGAGTGAGGGACACTGGGAGTGAGGGACACTGGGAGTGAGGGACACCGGGAGTGAGGGACACCGGGAGTGAGGGACACCGGGAGTGAGGGACACCGGGAGTGAGGGAAGTGGGAGTGAGGGAAGTGGGAGTGAGGGACACTGGGAGTGAGGGACACGGGGAGTGAGGGACACGGGGAGTGAGGGACAGTGGGAGTGAGGGACACCGGGAGTAAGAGACACCGGGAGTAAGAGACACCGGGAGTGTGGGAACTGGGAGTGAGGGAAGACCGGGAGTGAGGGACACCGGGAGTGAGGAAGACCGGGAGTGAGGGACACCGGGAGTGAGGGACACCGGGAGTGAGGGACACCGGCAGTGAGGGACACTGGGAGTGAGGGACACTGGGAGTGAGGGACACTGGGAGTGAGGGACAATGGGAGTGAGGGAACTTGGAGTGATGGACACCGGGAGTGAGGGACACCGGGAGTGAGGAACACTGGGAGTGAGGGACACCGGGAGTGAGGGAGACCGGGAGTGAGGGTACTGGGAGTGAGGGACACCGGGAGTGAGGAACACTGGGAGTGAGGGACACCGGGAGTGAGGGAGACCGGGAGTGAGGGTACTGGGAGTGAGGGACACCGGGAGTGAGTGACACCAGGAGTGAGTGAAACTAGACTGAGGGACACTGGGAGTGAGGGACACTGGGAGTGAGAGACACCGGGAGAGAGGGTCACTGGGAGTGAGGGACACTGGGAGTGAGGGACACAGAGAGTGAGAGAAACTTGGAGTGAGGGACACAGAGCGTGAGGGGCACTGGGAATGAGGGACATCCGGAGTGAGGAACACAGGGACTGAGTGAACTGGGAGTGAAGGACACTGGTAGTGAGGGGCACTGGGAGTGAGGGACACCGTGAGTGAGGGACACCGGGAGTGAGGAACACCAGGAGTGAGGAACACCAGGAGTGAGGAACACCAGGAGTGACTGTCACTGAGAGTGGGGGACACTGAGAGTGAGAGACACCGGGAGTGAGGGACACTGGGAGTGCGGGAAACTGGGAGTGATAGACACCGGGGTGAGGGACACTGGGAGTGAGGGACGCTGGGAGTAAGAGACACCGGGAGTGAGAGAAACTGGGAGTGAGGGAACTGGGCTTGAGGGGCACTGGAAGTGAGGGACATCGAGTGCGAGGGACACCAGGAGTGAGGGACACTGGGAGTGAGGGACACTGGGAGTGAGGGACACCGGGAGTGAGGGACACCGGGAGTGAGGGTCACCGGGAGTGAGGGACACCTGGAGCGAGGGAGACCGGGAGTGAGGGTACTGGGAGTGAGGGACACCGGGTGTGAGTGACACTGGGAGTGAGTGAAACTAGGGTGAGGGACATTGGGAGTGAGGGCCACTGGGAGTGAGTGACACTAGAGTGAGGGACACTGGGAGTGAGGGACACCGGGAGTGAGGGAGACTGGGAGTGAGCGACACCTGGAGTTAGTGACACTAGAGTGAGGGACACTGGGATTGAGGGACACCGGGAGTGAGGGACGCTGGGAGTGAGGGGCACTGCGAGTGAGGGGCACTGCGAGTGAGGGACTTTGAGAGTGAATGATATTGGGAATGAGGGACACCGAGAGTGAAGGACACTGGGAGTGAATAAAACTGGGAATGAGGGACTTTGGGAGTGAGGGATTTTGGGAGTGAGGGCCACTGGGAGTGAGGGACACTGGGAGTGAGGGACACTGGGAGTGAGGGACACTGGGAGTGAGGGACACCGGGAGTGAGGGACACTGGGAGTGAGGGACACCGGGAGTGAGGGACACCGGGAGTGAGGCACACCAGGAGTGAGGGAACTGGGAGTGAGCGACACTGAGAGTGAGGGACAGCGGCAGTGAGAAACACTAGGAGTGAGGGACACTGGGAGTGAGGGGCACTGGGAGGGAGGGACACCGGGAGTGAGGTACACCGGGAGTGAGGGACACCGGGAGTGAGGGACACTGGGAGTGAGGCACACCAGGAGTGAGGGAACTGGGAGTGAGCGACACTGAGAGTGAGGGACAGCGGCAGTGAGAGACACTAGGAGTGAGGGACACTAGGAGTGAGGGACACTGGGAGTGAGGGGCACTGGGAGTGAGGGACACCGGGCGTGAGATACACCGGGAGTGAGGGACACCGGGAGTGAGGGACACCGGGAGTGAGGGACACCGGGAGTGAGGGACACTGGGTGTGAGGGACACCGGGAGTGAGGGAACTGGGAGTGAGCAACACTGGGAGTGAGGGACACTGGGAGTGAGGGACACCGGGAGTGAGGGACACTGGGTGTGAGGGACACCGGGAGTGAGGGAACTGGGAGTGAGCAACACTGGGAGTGAGGGACACTGGGAGTGAGGGACACCATGAGTGAGGGACACTGGGAGTGGGGGACACCCTACTTACCGACCAGCGGTCGGTAGCGTTTATGTTCAATAATAAACAGAGGGGGAAGATTAAAAATGATAAGATTCTTAGGTGGCGGATCGAGCTCTCCACTTTCGAGTACGACATCATTTACCGGCCAGGGGCCCTTAACGAATCCCCTGACGCCCTCTCACGAGGGATGTGTGCCAGCGCCACCGAGGATCGGCTACAGACCCTCCACAACGACCTCTGCCACCCAGGGGTCACTCGGCTGTTCCACTTCATAAAGTCCCGTAACTTACCCTACTCGATTGAGGAAGTTCGGTCTCTGACCAGGAACTGCCGCACTTGCGCTGAGTGCAAGCCTCGGTTCTACCGCCCAGATAGAGCCCACTTAATCAAAGCTACACGGCCCTTCGAGCGGCTCAGCTTAGATTTCAAGGGCCCCCTCCCGTCCGTCGACCGCAATGTTTACTTCCTGAACATTGTGGACGAATACTCCCGTTTCCCATTCGCCTTCCCCTGCCCAGACATGACCAGCGCCACGGTCATTAAATGCCTCAACAGCCTGTTCTGCCTGTTCGGTATGCCGAGCTATATCCACACGGATAGGGGGGCGTCCTTCATGAGTGAAGAGCTACGCCAGTACATGCTGTCCAAGGGGATCGCCACGAGCCGTACCACCAGCTACAACCCCCGGGGTAACGGCCAGGTGGAGCGAGAGAACGGGACAGTGTGGAAAGCAGTCACTCTAGCTCTAAGGACCAAGGGCCTCCCTATCTCCCGCTGGCAGGAAGTCCTCTCGGATGTGCTCCATTCGATACGGTCGCTATTGTGTACGGCCACTAATGCCACGCCTCATGAACGAATGTTTGCCTTTCCTCGGAAATCCACCTGAGGCGTATCCATGCCGTCATGGCTCTCCACCCCAGGTCCGGTACTCGTGCGAAGGCATGTGAGGGGCCACAAGACGGACCCTCTCGTGGAGCCAGTACACCTACTCCACGCCAACCCCCAATACGCATATGTCCGGCACGCCGACGGAAGGGAGGACACCGTGTCCATAAAAGACGTCGCCCCAGCCGGCATCGACAACAACCACGGCAATAGCAGCGACGACGATCACAGCAACCCTTACCCACCCACTATTCTTTCATCACCCCCGGAAGAACATCGACCAACGGCACCCCCACCAACTACCCCTTCAACAACCCCGGCGGCACCCCCGGCAGAGACCCAGGAGGCTACCGGGGACACCCAGCCGACACCCGCGGCACCACAACAGCCACGTCGGTCGCAGAGGACTATCCAACCCCCGAACAGACTAAATCTATAGAAGGGGTGAATGTGATGAAATATATTCCATTCATCGCTGCCTGTTTTCTGTGTCTTGTAACTGCCTGCTTTCTGTGTCTTTTCCCTTCCCCCAGTCCTCATGTATTATGTATTGGAATGTGCTGGAACTGGTTGTGTGCAGGGCTCCGCCCATACCTGGCTCCTTTGTAATCTAACTTCAGTCGGGCATCAGCCTCCTGAAGGTAGACATCTCTCTATTTTACGTGTTATGTTCTGAGTTAATAAAAGCCTTACTTTTGTTCTGCTAACTTCGAGTCTCGGAATAATTGAGGCACATCAGGCCCCCATTCGGGGAGGGAAAAAGAGGGGGGGGACGAATATATGTGTCTGCACTAATAGGGGGCCGACAGTGTGAGATGTTAGTGGACACTGGAGCAGCAATATCTATAACCGACCTCCCCCTTCCCACCACAAAGAAAAGTGCAGTAATAATAGGGGTAGGCGGTGAAAACTTCACAGCCTTCCGTAGTATTCCACAAATTGTAGAAATAAACGGACGATATATTCCCATGAGATTTTATGTATGTAAGAACAATGAAGGTACTATAATGGGTAATGACTTGTTGAGAGAATATCAGGTACTTGTAGACTGTGGAAAGGGTAAGTTAACCTGGCCAGATGTAAGTGGAAAAACCCAAGATGTGGGGTGCTTAACAGACCACACGACCACGTTGGGGGTAGCAGCCATAACTACGTGGGCTGACCCACCCTTACCGGAGTATGAGGATATCTGTAACTCCATGGAGGGTGTCTGGGCAGCAAACAAACTAGATACCGGAAGGGTCAATATTGACCCTATCATAGTGCTTGGACCAGAACACAAACCCCACCGTCAGTACCCCATTAAGCCAGAAGCCCATAAGGCAGTGATAGAGATAGTGAAGGGACTGGTGGAGTGAGGTATCCTAAAGGAAACCACGAGCACCACCAACTCTCCGACCTGGCCGGTCGGAAAGCCCGATGGAAGCTTTAGACTTACAATAGACTACACAGCCCTAAATAAGGTAACCCCAAAGTTACACCCCATAGTTGCTAGCCCCTCCACGATATTAAATGGGTTAGACCCGGAGCATAAGATCTTTACCGTGCTGGACATAGCTAACGGGTTCTGGGCTCTGCCATTAGACCCGGAGTCTCAAGAAAAGTTTGCCTTCACAGTAGGTGACAAGCAATATACATGGACCCGACTTCCCCAAGGGTTCCATAACAGTCCAGCTATCTTTCACCAGGTCATGTGTGACATTCTCCAAAAAGTGGAACTCCTGCCTGGGAGCACCACCCTCCAGTATGTAGACGATATACTCAGCGTCCACTACAACAGGGGGACAGAAGACTGCACTCGGTGCAGTCCTAAAGACCTTAGGGGAAACAGGACTGAAGGTCAGCCCCAAAAAGGCACAGATAGGGAAAACCCAGGTCTTATATTTAGGGCACCTTATCTCACAAGGAGTAAAAGAGATGCCCGCAGATAGAAAAGGGGCAATACAAACTATGCCTAGACCTGTAACAGTAAGAGGAGTAAGGAAAGTACTGGGACTTTTTAAATTACAGCTGAAACTTCATCCCGGGGTTCGCAAAAACAGCGGAACCCATACAGCGATTGGTAAAAGGGGGTAAGCCCGCCCTGGAACCCATTGAATGGGGTCCTGAGCAGGAACAAGCTTATACCCAACTTAAACGAGATCTGATATCAGCCCCAGGACTAGGACTCCCGGATATGAACAAACCCTTCCACATACACTGTGATAACGAGGAAGGATTTTATTCGGCCGTAGTCACCCAGGAGCATGGAGATAAACGTAGACCCATAGCATACTATTCCACTGCAGGAGGGCCAGTAGTATCGGGACTCTCAAGCTGCATAGCCGCTCTAGATTCACAGAATCACAGAATCACAGAAACCCCACAGTGCAGATAGAGGCCATTTCGGCCCATCGAGCCTGCACCGACACATATCCCACCCGATCCCCATAACCCCACGTATTTAATCCCCCCTAACACTAAGGGTCAATTTATCATAGCCAATCAACCTAACCCGCACATCTTTGGACTGTGGGAGGAAACCGGAGCACCCGGAGGAAACCCACGCAAACACGGGGAGAATGTGCAAACTCCACACAGACAGTCGCCCGAGGCCGGATTTGAACCCGGGTCCCTGGCGCTGTGAGGCAACAGTGCTAACCACTATGCCACCGTGCTGCTTGGGCCATTGTAATGACAGGAGATATTGTTCTCCACACAAAGCATACTCTAGTAGAAATGTTAAACACTAGAAAGTTGCGATCAGTCTCACACTTGACAGTGAGGGACTTTGGGAGTGAGGGACCTTGGGAGTGAGGGAAACTGGGAGTGAGGGAACTGGGAGTGAGGGAACTGGGAGTGAGGGAACTGGGAGTGAGGGTCACTGGGAGTGCGGGAAGTGGGAGCGAGGGACACTGGGAGTGAGGGACACCGGGAATGAGGGACACTGGGAGTGAGGGACACCTGAAAATGGGGACACCGGGAGTGAGGGAGACTGCGAGTGAGGGACACCGGAAATGAGGGACACCAGGAGTGAGGGAATGGGGAGTGAGGGACACCGGGAGTGAGGGGTAACGGGAATGAGGGACATCGTCAGTGATGGACAGTGGAAGTGAGGGACACCGGGACTGAGGGACACCGGGAATGAGGGACACCGGGAGTGAGAGACACCGGGAGTGAGAGACACCGGGAGTGAGAGACACCGGGAGTGAGAGACACCGGGAGTGAGGTAACTGGGCTTGAGTGATACTGGGAGTGAGGGACACCGGGAATGAGGAACAGTGGGAGTGAGGGACAGTGGGAGTGAGGGACAGTGGGAGTGAGGGACATCGGGCGTGAGGGACATCGGGCGTGAGGGACATCGGGAGTGAGGGACATCGGGAGTGAGGGAACTGGGCATGAGGGACACCGGGAGTGAGGGACACTGGGAGTGAGGGACATTGAGAGTGAGGGACATTGAGAGTGAGGGACAGTGGGAGTGAGGGACAGTGGGAGTGAGGGACAGTGGGAGTGAGGGACAGTGGGAGTGAGGGACAGTGGGAGTGAGGGACAGTGGGAGTGAGGGACACCGGGAGTCAGAGACACCGGGAGTGAGAGACACCGGCAGTGAGGGACACTGGGAGTGAGGGAACTGGGCTTCAGGGACACTGCGAGTGAGGGACACTGAGTGAGGGACGCTGGGTGTGAGGGACACTAGGAGTGAGGGACACCGGGAGTGAGGAAAACTGGGAGTGAGGGACTTTGGGAGTGAGGATCACTGGGAGTGAGGGGCAGCGGCAGTGAGGGAACTGGGAATGAGCGCCAATGGGAGTGAGGGACACCGGGAGTGAGGAAAACTGGGAGTGAGGGACTTTGGGAGTGAGGATCACTGGGAGTGAGGGGCAGCGGCAGTGAGGGTACTGGGAATGAGCGCCAATGGGAGTGAGGGACACCGGGAGTGAGGGACACTGGGAGTGAGGGACACCGGGAGTGAGGGACACCGGGAGTGAGGGACAGTGGTAGTGAGGGACACCGGGCGTGAGGGACACCGGGCGTGAGGGACATCGGGAGTGAGCGAACTGGGAGTGAGGGACACCGGGAAAGAGGGACACCGGGAGTGAGGAATACTGGGAGTGAGGAACATCGGGAGTGAGGGACACTGGGAGTGAGAGACACTGGGAGTGAGGGACAGTGGTAGTGAGGGACACTGGGTGTGAGGGACACCGGGCGTGAGGGACATCGGGAGTGAGGGAATTGGGAGTGAGGGATACCGTGAGTGAGGGACAATGGGAGTGAGGGATACCGGGAATGAGGAGCACTCGGAGTGAGGGATACCGGGAATGAGGAACACTCGGAGTGAGGGATACCGGGAATGAGGAACACTCGGAGTGAGGGACATCGGGAGTGAGGGACACTGGGAGTGAGGGTACTGGAAGTGAAGGACACTGGGAGTGAGGGACACCGGGAGTGAGGGCACTGGGAGTGAGGGACACCGGGACTGAGGGACACCGGGAGTGAGGGACACCGGGAGTGAGGGTCCCTGGGAGTGAGGGACACCGGTAGTGAGGGACACCGGGAGTGAGGGACACCGGGAGTGAGGGTCCCTGGGAGTGAGGGACACTGGGAGTGAGGGACACCGGGAGTGAGGATCACTGGGAGTGAGGGGCAGTGGGAGTGAGGGGCAGTGGGAGTGAGGGACACCGGGAGTGAGGGAATCTCAGTATTCTGCCCTCACAACGCGATCCTATGCAGAGCTAGACAGATAGCGAACAACTTGATATCTTCCCATAAAATCACAAGGCTTGACTTTTCTTGTAACGCTTTACAGAAAGATTCTTATTATTGTAAAACTGAAATACAACACAGAAATGGAAGCACACATTAGTATACAAGCGCATAACTGATATGTATACACAAATTTAGGTACGCCTGAGCGACACAGTACATTTAGTAAACTGGGAGACATTCTCTTTAAATTAGCCCTGTACATAGTGTATCAAAATACAGCTACTAGTTAATCAGCTAGACAGAGAAAAGTTACAACTAAACATTTTCTACAACATGCAGTGCACACTAATCATCTATAGCATTCTAAAATACTTACAGACAAACAATTTCCAAGACTCAAGCATGGGGACAATACAACTGCCCGGAGCCTGTGCTGCTGTAGGAGCACCGTGGTGTAGGTCTGTGTCCCAGCGAGGACTCCACGAGGACTACGTAGCAGTCCTGTGGGGAGCGTGATGACCTCATCACGCTCGGTCGCGTTGTCCGCGCTTGGGGCGTCGCGTGATGCGCGTGGTCGCGTTTCTGGCCGTTGAGGCCGAAGTCGGGAGCGGGAGCTGGAGGCCAGGCTGAGCCAGTGCTTGCCGCGGGAGCGGAAGATCGCGTCGCTCCCGGCGGCTGGTAGATGCGGCCGAAGACGCTAGGCCGGGCTGTGCCGGCGGCCTTTCTGGAAGGCCGAGTCGGGCCGGCAGCCGCCTCACGCACGTCACGTCGTACGTGCCGTGAGGTCAGCATGCTACGTCGTACGTGACGTGACGTCAGCACGCTAAGGCGCGTCTTAAAGGGGCAATGGCCCTAAAAAGGTAAGTTAAAGGGGCAACGGCCCCAACAGGTAGGTTATACATATATAAGTAAGTTAAATACATACAGTGAGGTTAAGTTAGAGGGAGAGGCAGCACACTCCCCGCTTGGTACAATTCCATTGTACCACTACAGATACAAAATAAACCTGAAGAAAACGTCCTTTGGCTGCAACATACTCAGAGTCCGTTCTCTAGGTTACTTCAGAAAGGAGGACTACGATCTCTGAGACTGGCCTCAAACACTTTGATAGGCCCCTCCTTGACAATCTTCACCTCCACCTTGCGGACCCTCTTGTCCCTGGTCGGCAGAGTTTTGACAACCAGGCCCACTGGCCATTCATTTCTGCGTGCTTGGCTTTCTTTCAGCAAGACAACGTCTCTCACTTTGACGTTTGGCTTGTCTTCTGTCCATTTCCTATGGCTCTGTAGGGTAGACAAATACTCTCCTCTTTGCTTGGGGAATGTCTGTCCCTCTTCAAGACATTTGAATTCCTCCTTGAAGACATCATGCTGGACAGAGCGAATAATCACACCTTTGGCTTGTGAAGGCTCACTTGTGCTGGATACTTCTTTAGAACATTTCCATCCTTTGCGTTCTATGTTGTCCGAATTCCCCTTGAAGGATGCTGCTACGTGAATGAGTCGGGCTGTGGTTCGGCAGAGTGTTCTCCAGCTTGAGAATCGCTCGAAGCGTTGTGAGCCCAACTGAGATTCTGAGGCTTTGGTGACCAGGGTCGTAACTTCAGGCCGAATCTCAGTATCAGCTTCAGGCTCCACAAGGGTGAAGGGATTGGACTCAGGAGTCTCCTCTGTGTTGACATTAGACAGGAAAGAGGGGCCCGAGAACCAACTGCTTTGCTGTAGGTGTGCTGCTGGTATAGACCTGGTAGCATGGTCTGCAGGGTTCAGGTCTGTGGAGACATAGCACCACTGGTCAGGGTGAGTGGATCGTCTGATACGAGTCACCCGGTTGGAAACATACACATAAAACCTTCTTGTGGAGTTGTGGATGTAACCAAGTACAATCTTGCTGTCCGTGAAGAACTTGACGGTGCCCACATCGATGTCAATCTTGTCTCTGATCAACTGTAGGTTCCATTTTGCTTCTTTTTCTGGGAGGAGTGGAGCATCCCACTCACTCTGATCCGATGAGAGTTCCCGTACTAATGCTTTTCCTTGCATTGTTATGGGAGCTACGAACCCCAAAGGGTCGTACAAACTGTTGACTGTGGACAGGACGCCTCTCCGTGTGAATGGCCTTTCTTCACGGGACACCAGGAATGTGACGCTGTCTGTTTCCAGGTTCCAGGAGAGCCCCAGGCTCCGTTGAAGGGGGGGGGGAGGATCCACTCCAAGGTGCAAATCCTTCAGATCCTTGGCACGGTCCTCTGCAGGGAAGGCTTCCATCACCTATCCACTGTTCGATGCTACCTTGTGTAGTCTCAGGTTGGACTCTTTCCATGGCCAACAACTTTCAGGACGGCCATCTAACTCCAGAAGGCCCGAACTCAACAACTCTCGGCGGATAAGGCACCCAGCGAGGTCCTGTGTACCCTGTGGCTCGGGTGAGGACTGCTTGGCTGGATTGGCCGAGTGCTGTGGAGGTCTCTGTAGGTAAGTCTTGCTTGTTTCTTCTCCTTTAAGCTCAGTGTCTCCAAAAACAGGCTGTTTGCTACTGTGGTGAGTAGCTGGTTCTGCGTCGAGATAGTTGGATGTTTCCTTGGAGAACAATTTGGAGTGTTGTTGGACACACTCACTTGTACGTTGCACTGGACTGAGGGGCTGTCCCAGAACATATGTTTCCTGGCTGGGCTCCCCGCCTTCATTCTCCTCACCTTCTTCATAAGCTGCGGCTTTAGCTTTAGCGGCAGCGGCAGCTCTCTGGCTTTGGAGAATGTGGAGACTGGCAGAGAGGTCAGCGCTCTGCTTCATAACACTAGTGTCGAGGTCAGCTTTCTGCTTCATCACCCTAGCTTCTTTTTCAGCAAGGGCCAATTGAGCCTGGGCAGCTTTTGCCTTGGCACGTGCTTTGGCGGCTGCAGAAGCTGTCGATGACGACGGTCTGCTGGACCGCCGAGATGATCTAGTGGATACTTTAGAGGACTGTGCTGTCTGCTTCATCATGCTAGCTTCGAGGTCAGCTCTCTGCTTCATCACACTAGCATCGAGGTCGGCTCTCTGCTTCATCACACTAGCGTCGAGGTCGGCTCTCTGCTTCATAAGGTCAGCTTCTTTTTCAGCGAAGGACAATTGAGCCTGGGCAGCTTTTGCCTTGGCACGTGCTTTGGCGGCTGCAGAAGCTGTCGATGACAACGGTCTGCTGGACCGCCGAGATGACCTAGAGGATACTTTAGAGGGCTGTGACTTGGCATCGTTTGCTAGGAGAGGCTCATGCTTCTCGCTTGACTGGTCGACGTCCTCTATGGTATATTGTCTTCCTGAGCGTAGACTCATGGTAGCTGAGTGGTATCTTCCTGTGCTTGAGCCCGCTGTGCTGTTGTCTTTTTACTATTCTGCCCTCGCAACGCGATCCTATGCAGAGCTAGACAGATAGCGAACAACTTGATATCTTCCAATAAAATCACAAGGCTTGACTTTTCTTGTAACGCTTTACTGAAAGATTCTTATTATTGTAAAAAGACAAACAATTTCCAAGACTCAAGCATGGGGACAATACAACTGCTCGGAGCCTGTGCTGCTGTAGGAGCACCGTGATGTAGGTCTGTGTCCCAGCGAGGACTCCACGAGGACTACGTAGCAGTCCTGTGGGGAGCGTGATGACCTCATCACGCTCGGTCGCGTTGTCCGCGCTTGGGGCGTCACGTGATGCGCGTGGTCGCGTTTCTGGCCATTGAGGCCGAAGTCGGGAGCGGGAGCTGGAGGCCAGGCTGAGCCAGTGCTTGCCGCGGGAGCGGAAGATCGCGTCGCTCCCGGCGGCTGGTAGATGCGGCCGAAGACGCTAGGCCGGGCTGTGCCGGCGGCCTTTCTGGAAGGCCGAGTCGGGCCGGCAGCCGCCTCATGCACGTCACGTCGTACGTGCCGTGAGGTCAGCACGCTACGTCGTACGTGACGTGACGTCAGCACGCTAAGGCGTGTCTTAAAGGGGCAATGGCCCTAAAAGGTAAGTTAAAGGGGCAACGGCCCCAACAGGTAGGTTATACATATATAAGTAAGTTAAATACATACAGTGAGGTTAAGTTAGAGGGAGAGGCAGCACACTCAGAGTGAGGGAACTGGGAGTGAGGGACACTGGGAGTGAGGGACACTGGGAGTGAGGGAACTTGGAGTGAGGGAAACTGAGTGGGGGACAGTGGGAGTGAGGGACACCAGGAATGAGGGACACCGGGAGTAAGGGACACCGGGAGTGAAGGACACCAGGAGTGAGGGTACTGGGAGTGAAGGACACTGGGGCTGAGGGACACCGGGAGTGAGGGACTCCGGGAGTGAGGGTCACTGGGAGTGAGGGACATCAGGAGTGAGGGACACTGGGAGTGCGGGAAGTGGGAGTGAGGGACACTGGGCGTGAGGGAACTGGGCGTGAGGGACACCGGGAGTGAGGGACACCGGGAGTGAGGGACACCTGAAAATGGGGACACCGGGAGTGAGGGAGACTGCGAGTGAGGGACACGGGGAGTGAGGGACACAGGGAGTGAGGGACACCGGAAAAGAGGGACACCGGGAGTGAGGGAATGGGGAGTGAGGGACAACAGGAGTGAGGGGTAACGGGAATGAGGGACATCGGCAGTGATGGACACCGGGAGTGAGGGACAGTGGGAGTGAGGGACACCAGGAATGAGGAACACTTGGAGTGAGGGTCACCGGGAGTGAGAGACACCGGGAGTGAGAGACACTGGGAGTGAGGGAACTGGGCTTGAGGGATACCGGGAGTGAGGGACACCGGGAGTGAGGGACAGTGGGAGTGAGGGATACTGGGAGTGACAGACACTGGGAGTGACGGACACCATGAGTGAGGGTCACCGGCAGTGAGGGACACTGGGAGTGAGGGTACTGGGTGTGAAGGACACCGGGAGTGAGGGACAGTGGGAGTGAGGGACAGTGGGAGTGAGGGACAGTGGGAGTGAGGGACAGTGGGAGTCAGAGACACCGGCAGTGAGGGACACCGGCAGTGAGGGACACCGGCAGTGAGGGAACTGGGCTTCAGGGACACTGCGAGTGAGGGACACTGCGAGTGAGGGACGCTGGGTGTGAGGGACACTGGGAGTGAGGGACACCGGGAGTGAGGGACTTTGGGAGTGAGGATCACTGGGCATGAGGGGCAGTGGCAGTGAGCGAACTGGGAGTGAGCGCCAATGGGAGTGAGGGACACCGGGAGTGAGGAATACTGGGAGTGAGGAACATCGGGAGTGAGGGACACCGGGAGTGAGGGACACCGGGAGTTAGGGACACCGGGAGTGAGGGACACCGGAATAAGGGACACTTGGAGTGAGGGACACTTGGAGTGAGGGTCACCGGGAGAGAGAGACACTGGGAGTGAGAGACACTGGGAGTGAGTGACACTGGGTGTGAGGGACACCGGGCGTGAGGGACATCGGGAGTGAGGGAACTGGGAGTGAGGGACACCGGGAATGAGGAACACTCGGAGTGAGGGACATCGGGAGTGAGAGACACTGGGAGTGAGGTACACCGGGAGTGAGGTACACCGGGAGTGAGGGTCCCTGGGAGTGAGGGACACCGAGAGTGAGGAAAACTGGGAGTGAGGGACTTTGGGAGTGAGGATCACTGGGCATGAGGGGCAGCGGCAGTGAGCGAACTGGGAGTGAGCGCCAATGGGAGTGAGGGACACCGGGAGTGAGGAATACTGGGAGTGAGGAACATCGGGAGTGAGGGACACCGGGAGTGAGGGTCACCGGGAGTGAGAGACACTGGGAGTGAGAGACACTGGGAGTGAGTGACACTTGGAGTGAGGGACACCGGGCGTGAGGGACATCGGGAGTGAGGGAACTGGGAGTGAGGGACACCGGGAATGAGGAACACTCGGAGTGAGGGACATCGGGAGTGAGAGACACTGGGAGTGAGGTACACCGGGAGTGAGGTCCACCGGGAGTGAGGGTCCCTGGGAGTGAGGGACACCGAGAGTGAGGAAAACTGGGAGTGAGGGACTTTGGGAGTGAGGATCACTGGGAGTGAGGGAACTGGGAGTGAGGGTCTCAGGAGTGAGGGTACTGGGAGTGAAGGACGTCGGGAGTGAGGAAAACTGGGAGTGAGGATCACCGGGAGTGAGGGGCAGTGGGAGTGAGGGAACTGGGAGTGAGGGTCTCTGGGAGTGAGGGTCCTGGGAGTGAAGGACATCGGGAGTGAGGGACACTGGGAGTGAGGGACACTGGGAGTGAGGGACACCGGGAGTGAGGGACACCGGGAGTGAGGGACACCGGGAGTGAGGGACACCGGCAGTGATGGACACCGGGAGTGAGGGACACCGGGAGTGAGGTAAACTGGGAGTGAGGTAAACTGGGAGTGAGGGACACCGGGAGTGAGGGACACCTGGAGTGAGGGTCACTGGGAGTGAGAGACACTGGGAGTGAGGGAACTGGGCTTGAGGGACTGAAATAAAGAATAGATTTGCCTTCCAAAGTTAGGCTTTATTAACTTTAAAATCGGCAGCATATCTTTCTACATCCAGTCCCAACTAAAGCTAGAAAAGGACTGAATTTAAGGTAGCCACAACACATCATGTGATCATCAACTACCAATGAGATTACAACACATATCCCAAGGCAGTTAACAAACAACGAATCACAATACTTTTACTAATCAAGGAATAATCACCACATTCACCCCTCCTTTAAAATATACTCCAACCTAATAACTTTTACAATTTACAATTAATTATTTACAACTAAACTATGCACGAGAATAAAACTATTTACATAACACAATACTAAATGAACAACAACAAATAATAGCATTACGCATAAGTATTAAGTATCTCTCAACTAAAACAATATACTATAATATTTCAACAATTTTTAAAACATTACTATCAATTTAAAAGTCCATTTTCAATCGGTCGACCGGATATCTTGTCCGTGTCGACCTTCTTAACCTTGGTGAAATTCCTTGCCCTCCCACGCCAGAAGGCACAGAAGTATCTTCAACAGGAAGGCTATCCATATCCCGATTCTCAACGGTTTCCGGATTAGAAATCCCATCAGAAGATGAACTGGGACGGTCATAAACATCTATCAAAGGCTGACTAATAGAAGTATGATTATCTGCAATCGGATTGGAAATATTCGTAGTATCTGTAACAGCATCCACATTATCCGAATCATGACCATTATTATTATCCTCAGAAGAGGGCTGGCCCCCACAAGGAGCCAAGTCTTTAATTGAAACAGTACTTTCTTTCCCATCTTGGAATCGCATATGAGCATATTGGGAATTTGCCTCCAACAGCTCCACCAAGTGGTCATATTTTGACAATCTAACATGGCATCGAAGCAACACAGGTCCCTGCATAGTAAGCCATGAAGGTACCGAATATCCCGTAGTAGATCTCCGCGGATAGTTAAAGAGCCTTTCATGGGGGGTCACATTAGTAGCCGTTGAAAGCAATGATCTAATGGAATGCAGGGCATCAGGCAGTACCATTTCCCACTGTGTATTCTTAAAGTTCCGGGATGTCAACGCCAACATAACTGCCTTCCAGATCACCCCATTGTATCGTTCACACTGTCCATTACCCTGGGGATTATACGGGGTAGTTCGACTAGTAGAAATTCCCCGACTCTGAAGGTATTCCTTCAACTGGGAAGACATAAAAGAACTTCCCTGATCCGAATGGATATACGCAGGCATCCCAAAGATGACAAAAAGTTGAGTCAAACATTTAATAACTGTAGCAGCTGATACATCTGCACAAGGAAAAGCAAAAGGGAACCTTGAAAACTCATCCACAACAGTAAATATATATCGGTTTTGAGTAGTTGAAGGAAGAGGTCCCTTAAAATCAACACTCAAACGTTCAAAAGGAGAAGTAGCCTTTATAAGATGAGCTCGTTGAGGCTTAAAGAAATTCGGTTTACACCGAACACAGATAGAACATGATGAAGTCATCCGCTTGACGTCTTCAACTGAAAAAGGCAAGTTCTTACTGCGTACAAAGTGTATCATCCTCGTAACCCCAGGATGACATAAGGCATTGTGAAGATTAATAAGCGTATCTCCGTGAATCACCGAACAATAAGCCCTCGACAGTGCATCAGCAGCAACATTATCCTTCCCCGGACGATAAACTATGTCAAAATGGTAACATGCCAACTCAATCCTCCATCTCATTATTTTATCATTTTTAATCTTTCCAAAATGTTTAACATCAAACATAAAAGGACACAGATTTTTGGTCAGTTACCAACGTGAAATGTCGCCCCGATAAATAATGTCTCCATTTACGCAATGCTTCTACTATTGCGTATGCCTCTTTTTCTATTGAGGAATGTCTTTTTTCACTATTATTCAAAGTACGTGAGAAAAAGGCCACAGGTCTTCCATTTTGGTTCAAAGTAGCCCCAATTGCAAAATCCGAAGCATCCGTCTCAATCACAAAGGGAACCTGCTCATCAATGGAATGCAGAACTGCTCCTAAAATATCCTTTTTAAAATTCTCAAAACATGTCCTGGCCTCCCAGGTGTGGAGTAAAAGGTAAAGTAATAAAAAGGGCAATAGCAGGAACTAGGTGTCACAAAACATATTTGAAAGTTCTCTATCTGAATGCACGTAGCATTCGTAACAAAATAGACGAGTTAAAGGCACAAATAGCTACATATGGGTATGATCTTGTGGCCATTACAGAAACATGGCTGCAGGGTGACAATGCCTGGGAATTAAACATACCAGGTTATTTAACAATCAGGAAGGACAGGCAGGAAGGAAGGGGAGGTGGGGTGGCTATGTTAATAAAGGAAGGAATCACTGTAATACAGAGAAATGATATTAGGTCAAAGGATCAGGATAATGAAACAGTTTGGGTGCAGATAAGGAATAATAAGGGGAAAAAAACACTAGTGGGTGTAGTATATAGGCCTCCGAACAGTCGCCACTCGGTTGGACGGAGTATCAATCAGGAAATAGTTGAGGCTTGTAATAAGGGAACATCTATAATTATGGGGGATTTTAACTATCATATAAATTGGACAAATCAAATTGGGCAGGGCTGCCTTGAGGATGAGTTCATTGAGTGTATTAGGGATGGGTTTCTTGAGCAGTATGTAACTGAACCAACCAGGGGGCAAGCAACCTTAGATCTGGTCCTGTGTAACGAGACAGGATTAATTAAAAATGTCCTAGTAAAGGATCCCCTTGGAATGAGTGACCATAACATGGTTGAATTCCATATTCAGTTAGAGGGCGAGGAGGCTGTATCTCAAACAAGCGTGCTAAGCTTGAATAAAGGAGACTATGAAGGTATGAGAGCAGAATTGAGTAAAGTGGATTGGGAAAATAGGTTAAAGGATAAGACGATACATGATCAGTGGTGTACATTTAAGGAGTTATTTTACAAATTCCAAAAAAAGTATATTCCACTGAGAAAAAAAGGGTGTAAAAGGAAAAAACAGCCATCCGTGGCTAAGTAAAGAAATTAAGGATAGTATTCGACTAAAAACAAGGGCATATAAGGTAGCCAAATCTAGTGGGAGGATAGAGGATTGGGAAAACTTTAAAAGACAGCAAAAAATAACAAAAAGATTGATTAAGAAAGGGAAGATAGATTATGAAAGTAAATTAGCAAAAAATATAAAGACAGATAGTAAGAGTTTTTATAGTTATATAAAAAGAAAAAGGGTGGCTAAAGAAAATGTTGGTCCCTTAGAGGATGAGACCGGGAAATTAATGGTGGGAAATATGGAGATGGCAAAAACACTGAATGAATATTTTGTATCAGTCTTTACAGTAGAGGACACCAAGAATATCCCAACACTTGACAAGCAGGGGGCTATAGGGGAGGGAGGAGCTAAATATGATTAAAATCACTAAGGAAGTAGTACTTGGTAAAATAATGGGACTCAAGGCAGATAAATCACCTGGACCTGATGGCTTACATCCCAGGGTTTTGAGGGAAGTGGCGGTAGGGATTGTGGATGCATTGGTAATAATCTTCCAAAACTCCCTGGACTCAGCAAAGGTCCCGGCAGACTGGAAAACTGCTAATGTAACACCCTTATTTAAAAAGGGCAGTAGACAGAAGGCTGGAAACTATAGACCGGTTAGCCTAACATCTGTGGTAGGTAAAATTTTGGAGTCCATTATTAAGGAGACAGTAACAGGACATTTGGATAATCATAATTTAATAGGACAAAGTCAGCATGGTTTTATGAAGGGGAAGTCATGTTTGACAAGGGAACCAGTGGACGTAGTGTATTTAGACTTCCAAAAGGCATTTGACAAGGTGCCACACAAAAGATTATTGCTTAAGATAAAAAATCACGGGATTGGGGGTAATATTCTGGCATGGATAGAGGATTGGCTATCTAACAGAAGGCAGAGAGTTGGGATAAATGGTTCATATTCAGACTGGCAATCAGTAACCAGTGGTGTTCCGCAGGGGTCAGTGCTGGGTCCCCAACTCTTTACAATCTATATTAACGATTTGGAGGAGGGGACTGAGTGTAACACATCAAAGTTTGCAGATGATACTAAGATGGGAGGGAAAGTAGTGAGTGAGGAGGACATAAAAAACCTGCAAGGGGACATAGACAGGCTAAGTAAGTGGGCAGAGATTTGGCAGATGGAATACAATACTGGAAAGTGTGAGGTTATGCACTTTGGCAGGAAAAATCGTAGAGCAAGTTATTATCTTAATGGCAAGAAACTTGAAAGTACTGAAGTACAAAGGGATCTGGGGGTCCTGGTGCACGAAACTCAAAAGGTTAGTATGCAGGTGCAGCAAGTGATTAAGAAGGCCAATGGAATGTTGGCTTTCATTGCTAGGGGGATAGAATATAAAAATAGGGAGGTATTGCTTCAGTTGTACAAGGTATTGGTGAGACCGCACCTGGAATACTGCATACAGTTTTGGTGTCCATACTTAAGAAAGGACATACTTGCTCTCGAGTCAGTACAAAGAAGGTTCACTCGGTTAATCCCGGGGATGAGGGGATGGACATATGAGGAGAGGTTGAGTAGATTGGGACTCTACTCATTGGAGTTCAGAAGAATGAGAGGCGATCTTATTGAAACATATAAGATTATGAAGGGGTTGGATCGGGTGGATGCAGGGAGGATGTTCCAGATGATGGGTGAAACTAGAACTAGGGGGCATAGTCTTAGAATAAGGGGCTGCTCTTTCAAAACTGAGATGAGGAGGAACTACTTCACTCAGAGGGTGGTAGGTCCATGGAATATGCTGCCCCAAAAAGCTGTCGAAGCTACATCATTACATAAATTTAAAACAGAAATAGACAGTTTCCTAGTAGAAAAGGGAATTAAGGGTTACGGGGAGCGGGCAGGAATTTGGACATGAGTCTAGGTTCGGATAGGTCATGGCCCAGTGGGTAGCGGAGCGGGCCCAGGGGCCGTGTAGCCTGATCCTGCTCCTGTTTTCGTGTGTCTAATGCTGTTAGATTCAGGAGATAGTCCTGTCATAGTGGATTGGCGGTTAGGATCAGATCAGCCATGATCTTATTGAATGGCGGAGCAGGCTCGAGGGGCCGATTGGCCTACTCCTGCTCCTATTTCTTATGTTCTTATGACACCGGGAGTGAGGGACACCGGGAGTAAGAGGCACCGGGAGTGAGAGACACTGGGAGAGTGCGAACTGGGAGTGAGGGACACCGGGAGTAAGAGGCACCGGGAGTGAGAGACACTGGGAGAGTGCGAACTGGGAGTGAGGGACACCGGGAGTAAGAGGCACCGGGAGTGAGAGACACTGGGAGAGTGCGAACTGGGAGTGAGGGACACTGGAATTGAGGGACATCGAGAGAGAGGGACACCAGGAGTGAGGGACACTGGGAGTGAGGGTCACCGGGAGTGAGGGAACTAGTAGTGAAGGACACCGGGAGTGAAGGACACCGGGAGTGAGGAACACTGGGAGCGAGGGACACTGGGAGTGAGGGAGACCAGGAGTGAGGGAACTAGGAGTGAGGGACACCGGGAGTGAGGGACACAGGGAGTGAGGCACACTGGGAGTGAGGGACACCAGGAGTGAGTGACACCGGGCGTGAGTGAAACTAGGGTGTGGGACACTGGGAGTGAGGGACACTGGGAGCGAGGGACACCGGGAGTGAGGGAACTAGGAGTGATGGACACCGGGAGTGAGGGACACCGGGAGTGAGGAACACTGGGAGTGAGGGACACTGGGAGTGAGTGACAGCGGGACTGAGTGAAACTAGGGTGAGGGACACTGGGAGTGAGGTACACTGGGAGTGAGGGAACTGTGAGTGAGGGACACCGGGAGTGAGGGACACCGGGAGTGAGGGACACCGGGAGTGAGGGACACCGGGAGTAAGAGACAACGGGAGTGAGAGAAAATGGGAGTGAGGGAACTGGGCTTGAGGGACACTGGAAGTGAGGGACATCGAGTGTGAGGGACACCGGGAGTGAGGGACACCGGGAGTGAGGGACACCAGGAGTGAGGGACACCAGGAGTGAGGGAACTAGGAGTGATGGACAACGGGAGTGAGGAACACTGGGAGTGAGTAACACTGGGACTGAGGGACACTGGGAGTGAGGGAGACCGGGAGTGAGGGAGACCGGGAGTGAGGGTACTGGGAGTGAGGGACACCGGGAGTGAGTGACACCGGGAGTGAGTGAAACTAGGGTGACAGACACTGGGAGTGAGGGCCACTGGGAGTGAGTGACACGAGAGTGAGGGTCACTGGGAGTGAGGGTCACTGGGAGTGAGGGACACCGGGAGTGAGGGAACTAGGAGTGATGGACACCGGGAGTGAGGGACACCGGGAGTGAGGAACACTGGGAGTGAGGGACACTGGGAGTGAGGGAACTGTGAGTGAGGGACACCGGGAGTGAGCCACACCCGGATTGAGGGAACTGGGAGTGAGCGACACTGGGAGTGAGGGACACCGGGAGTGAGGGACACCGGGAGTGAGGGAAGTGGGAGTGAAGGACACTGGGAGTGAGGGACACGGGGAGTGAGGGACACGGGGAGTGAGGGAACTGGGAGTGAGTGATACTGGGAGTGAGGGACACTAGGAGTGAGGGACACTGAGAGTGAGGGAACTGGGAGTGAAGGACACCGGGAGTGAGGGACACCGGGAGTGAGGGAAGTGGGAGTGAGGGACACTGGGAGTGAGGGACACTGGGAGTGAGGGACACTGGGAGTGAGGGACACGGGAAGTAAGGGAACTGGGAGTGAGTGATACTGGGAGTGAGGGACACTAGGAGTGAGGGACACTGAGAGTGAGGGAACTGGGAGTGAAGGACACTGGGAGTGAGGGACACCGGGAGTAAGAGACACCGGGAGTGAGAGACACCGGGAGTGAGGAACACCATGAGTGAGGATCACTAGGAGTGAGGGTCACTGGGAGTGCGGGAAACTGGGAGTGCCGGAAACTGGGAGTGATAGACACCGCGGTGAGGGACACTGGGAGTGAGGGACACCGGTAGTGAGGGACACTGGGAGTAAGAGACACCGCGGTGAGGGACACTAGGAGTGAGGGACACTGAGAGTGAGGGAACTGGGAGTGAAGGACACTGGGAGTGAGGGACACCGGGAGTAAGAGACACCGGGAGTGAGAGACACTGGGAGTGAAGGAACTGGGCTTGAGGGACACTGGAAGTGAGGGACATCGAGAGTGAGGGACACCTGGAGTGAGGGACACTGGGAGTGTGGGACACTGCGAGTGTGGGAGACCGGGAGTGAGGGTACTGGGAGTGAGGGACACCGGGAGTGAGTGACACTGGGAGTGAGTGAAACTAGGGTGAGGGACACCGGGAGTGAGGGACGCCGGGAGTGAGGGACGCCGGGAGTGAATGACGCTCGAGTGAGGGACACTGGGATTGAGGGACAACGGGAGTGAGGGACACCGGGAGTGAGAGACACGGGGAGAGAGGGTCACTGGGAGTGAGGGACACTGGGAGTGAGGGACACAGAACGTGAGGGGCACTGGGAATGAGGGACATCGGGAGTGATGAACACTGGGACTGAGGGAACTGGGAGTGAAGGACACTGGTAGTGAGGAGCACTGGGAGTGAGGGACACCGTGAGTGAGGTACACCGGGAGTGAGGAACACCATGAGTGAGGATCACTAGGAGTGAGGGTCACTGGGAGTGCGGGAAACTGGGAGTGCCGGAAACTGGGAGTGATAGACACCGCGGTGAGGGACACTGGGAGTGAGGGACACCGGTAGTGAGGGACACTGGGAGTAAGAGACAACGGGAGTGAGAGAAACTTTGTGTGAGGGAACTGGGCTTGAGGGACACTGGAAGTGAGGGACATCGAGTGTGAGGGACACCGGGAGTGAGGGACACCGGGAATGAGGTACACTAGGAGTGAGGGACACCGGGAGTAAGGGACACTGGGAGTGACGGACACCGTGAGTGAGGGTCACCGGCTGTGAGGGACACTGGGAGTGAGGGTACTGGGAGTGAAGGACACTGGGAGTGAGGGACACCGGGAGTGAGGTACATCGGGAATGAGGTACACTAGGAGTGAGGGACACCGGGAGTAAGGGACACTTGGAGTGAGGGACACCAGGAATGAGGGACACTTGGAGTGAGGGTCACCGGGAGTGAGAGACACCGGGAGTGAGAGACACTGGGAGTGAGGGAACTGGGCTTGAGCGATACTGGGAGTGAGGGACACTGGGAGTGAGGGACAGTGGGAGTGAGGGACACTGGGAGTGAGGGACACCAGGCGTGAGGGACATCGGGAGTGAGGGACACCAGGAGTGAGGGACACTGCGAGTGAGGGACAGTGGGAGTGAGGGACACTGGGAGTGACAGACACTGGGAGTGACGGACACCGTGAGTGAGGGTCACCGGCTGTGAGGGACACTGGGAGTGAGGGTACTGGGAGTGAAGGACACTGGGATTGAGGGACACCGGGAGTGAGGGACATCGGGAGTGAGGGAACTGCGAGTGAGGGATACCATGAGTGAGGGACAACAGGAGTGAGGGACACCGGGAATGAGGAACACTTGGAGTGAGGGACACTGGGAGTGAGGGTACTGGGAGTGAAGGACACTGGGAGTGAGGGACACCGGGAGTGAGGAACTGGGAGTGAGGGACACCGGGTGTGAGGGACACCGGGAATGAGGAACACTGGGAGTGAGGGAACTGGGCTTGAGGGACACTGGGAGTGAGGGACACCGGGAGTGAGGGACAGTGGCAGTGAGGGTCATTGGGAGTGAGGGACATTGAGAGTGAGGGACAGTGGGAGTGAGGGACACCGGGAGTGAGGGACACCGGGATTCAGAGACACCGGGAGTGAGGGACACCGGCAGTGAGGGACACCGGCAGTGAGGGACACTGGGAGTGAGGGAACTGGGCTTCAGGGACACTGCGAGTGAGGGACACTGCGAGTGAGGGACGCTGGGTGTGAGGGACACTGGGAGTGAGGGACACCGGGAGTGAGGAAAACTGGGAGTGAGGGACTTTGGGAGTGAGGATCACTGGGAGTGAGTGGCAGCGGCAGTGAGGGAACTGGGAGTGTGCGCCAATGGGAGTGAGGGACACCGGGAGTGAGGAATACTGGGAGTGAGGAACATCGGGAGTGATGGATACCGGGAGTGAGGGACACTGGGAGTGAGGGACACTGGGAGTGAGGGACACTGGGAGTGAGGGACACCGGGAGTGAGGGCCACTGGGAAAGAGGGACACCGGGAGTGAGAGACACCGGGAGTGAGGGACACTCGGAGTGAGGGAAACAGGGAGTGAGGGACACAGGGAGTGAGGGACACTGGGAGTGATGGACACTTGGAGTGAAGGACACCGGGAGTGAGGGACACCGGGAGTGAGGTACACTGGGAGTGAGGAACACCAGGAGTAAGGGACACTTGGAGTGAGGGACACCGGGAATGAGGGGCACTTGGAGTGAGGGTCACCGGGAGTGAGAGGCACTGGGAGTGAGAGACACTGGGAGTGAGGGAACTGGGCTTGAGGGACACTGGGCGTGAGGGACACCGGGAGTGAGGGACAGTGGTAGTGAGGGACACTGGGTGTGAGGGACACCGGGCGTGAGGGACACCGGGAGTGAGGGAACTGGAAGTGAGGGATACCGTGAGTGAGGGACAACGGGAGTGAGGGACACCGGGAATGAGGAACACTCGGAGTGAGGGACATCGGGAGTGAGGGACACTGGGAGTGAGTGTACTGGAAGTGAAGGACACTGGGAGCGAGGGACACCAGGAGTGAGGGAACTGGGAGTGAGGGACACTGGGAGTGAGGGACACCGGCAGTGAGGGACACCGGGACTGAGGGAAACTGGGCGTGAGGGACACTGGGAGTGAGGGACACCGGGAGTGAGGGACACTGGGAGTGAGGGACACCGGCAGTGAGGGACACCGGGTGTGAGGCACACCGGGCGTGAGGGACACTGGGAGTGAGGTACACCGGAAGTGAGGGTCCCTGGGAGTGAGGGACACCGAGAGTGAGGAAAACTGGGAGTGAGGGACTTTGGGAGTGAGGATCACTGGGAGTGAGGCACACCAGGAGTGAGGGAACTGGAAATGAGGGTCTCTGGGAGTGAGGGACACCGGGAGTGAGGGAATCTCAGAGTGAGGGAACTGGGAGTGAGGGACACTGGGAGTGAAGGAACTGGGAGTGAGGGACACTGGGTGTGAGGGACACCGAGGGACACTGGAAGTGAGGGATACGGGGAGGGAGGGAACTTGGAGTGAGGGACACTGTGAGTGAGGGACAGTGGGAGTGAGGGACACCAGGAATGAGGGACACCGGGAGTAAGGGATACCAGGAGTGAAGGACACCAGGAGTGAGGGGACTGGGAGTGAAGGACACTGGGGGTGAGGGACACCGGGAGTGAGGGACACTGGGAGTGAGGGAACTGGGAGTGAGGGACTCCGGGAGTGAGGGTCACTCGGAGTGAGGGACATCGGGAGTGAGGGACACTGGGAGTGTGTGAAGTGGGAGTGAGGGTCACTGGGAGTGAGGGACACTGGAAGTGAGGGACACTGGGAGTGAGGGACACCGGGAGTGAGGGACACTGGGAGGGAGGGACACTGGGAGTGAGGGACACCGGGAATGAGGGACACTGAGAGTAAGGGACACCTGAAAATGGGGACACAGGGAGTGAGGGAACTGGGAGTGAGGGACACCGGGAGTGAGGGAGACTGCAAGTGAGGGACACTGGGAGTGAGGGACACTGGGAGTGAGGAACACTGGGAGTGCGGGACACGGGAAATGAGGGACACCGGGAGTGAGGGAATGGGGAGTGAGGGACACCGGGAGTGAGGGGCACCGGGAATGAGGGACATCGGCAGTGATGGACACCGGGAGTGAGGGATACCAGGAGTGAGGGACACTGGGAGAGAGGGACACCGGGAGTGAGAGACACCGGGAGTGAGGGACACTGGGAGTGAGGGACACCGGGAGTGAGGGACACCGGGAGTAAGGGACACTTGGTGTGAGGGACACCAGGAGTGAGGGACACCGGGAGTGAGATAAACTGGGAGTGAGGAAAACCGGGAGTAAGGGACACTTGGAGTGAGGGACACCGGGAGTGAGGGACACCAGGAATGAGGGACACTTGGAGTGAGGGTCACCGGGAGTGAGAGACACCGTGAGTGAGAGACACTGGGAGTGAGGGAACCGGGCTTGAGGGACACCGGGAGTGAGGGACAATGGGAGTGAGGGACACTGGGAGTGAGGGACACCAGGCGTGAGGGACATCGGGAGTGAGGGACACCGGGAGTGAGGGACACTGCGAGTGAGGGACAGTGGGAGTGAGGGACAGTGGGAGTGACGGACACTGGGAGTGACGGACAAGGTGAGTGAGGGTCACCGGCTCTGAGGGACATTGGGAGTGAGGGTACTGTGAGTGAAGGACACTGGGAGTGAGGGACACCAGGAGTGAGGGACATCGGGAGTGAGGTACACTAGGAGTGAGCGACACCGGGAGAAAGGGACACTGGGAGTGAGGGACACCAGGAATGAGGGACACTTGGAGTGAGGGTCACCGGGAGTGAGAGACACCGGGAGTGAGAGACACTGGGAGTGAGGGAACTGGGCTTGAGGGATACTGGGAGTGAGGGACACCGGGAGTGAGGGACAGTGGGAGTGAGGGACACTGGGAGTGAGGGACACCAGGCGTGAGGGACATCGGGATTGAGGGACACCAGGAGTGAGGGACACTGTGAGTGAGGGACAGTGGGAGTGAGGGTCACTGTGAGTGACAGACACTGGGAGTGACGGACACCGTGAGTGAGGGTCACCGGCTGTGAGGGACACTGGGAGTGAGGGTACTGGGAGTGAAGGACACTGGGAGTGAGGGACACCGGGAGTGAGGAACTGGGAGTGAGGGACACCGGGTGTGAGGGACACCGGGAATGAGGAACACTGGGAGTGAGGGAACTGGGCTTGAGGGACACTGGGAGTGAGGGACACCGGGAGTGAGGGACAGTGGGAGTGAGGGTCACTGGGAGTGAGGGACATTGAGAGTGAGGGACAGTGGGAGTGAGGGACACCGGGAGTGAGGGACACCGGGAGTCAGAGACACCGGGATTGAGAGACACCGGGAGTGAGGATCACCGGCAGTGAGGGACACTGGGAGTGAGGGAACTGGGCTTCAGGGACACTGTGAGTGAGGGACTCCGGGAGTGAGGGACACTGCGAGTGAGGGACAGTGGGAGTGAGGGACACTTGGAGTGACAGACACTGGGAGTGACGGACGCCGTGAGTGAGGGTCACCGGCTGTGAGGGACACTGGGAGTGAGGGTACTGGGAGTGAAGGACACTGGGAGTGAGGGACACCGGGAGTGAGGTACATCGGGAGTGAGTTACACTAGGAGTGAGGGACACCGGGAGTAAGGGACACTTGGAGTGAAGGACACCAGGAATGAGGGACACTTGGTGTGAGGGTCACCGGGAGTGAGAGACACCGGGAGTGAGAGACACTGGGAGTGAGGGAACTGGGCTTGAGCGATACTGGGAGTGAGGGACACCGGGAGTGAGGGACAGTGGGAGTGAGGGACACTGGGAGTGAGGGACACCAGGCGTGAGGGACATCGGGAGTGAGGGACACCAGGAGTGAGGGACACTGCGAGTGAGGGACAGTGGGAGTGAGGGACACTGGGAGTGACAGACACTGGGAGTGACGGACACCGTGAGTGAGGGTCACCGGCTGTGAGGGACACTGGGAGTGAGGGTACTGGGAGTGAAGGACACTGGGATTGAGGGACACCGGGAGTGAGGGACAGCGGGAGTGAGGGAACTGCGAGTGAGGGATACCATGAGTGAGGGACAACAGGAGTGAGGGACACCGGGAATGAGGAACACTTGGAGTGAGGGACACTGTGAGTGAGGGTACTGGGAGTGAAGGACACTGGGAGTGAGGGACACCGGGAGTGAGGAACTGGGAGTGAGGGACACCGGGTGTGAGGGACACCGGGAATGAGGAACACTGGGAGTGAGAGAACTGGGCTTGAGGGACACTGGGAGTGAGGGACACCGGGAGTGAGGGACAGTGGGAGTGAGGGTCGCTGGGAGTGAGTGACATTGAGAGTGAGGGACAGTGGGAGTGAGGGACACCGGGAGTGAGGGACACCGGGAGTCAGAGACACCGGGAGTGAGGGACACCGGCAGTGAGGGACACCGGCAGTGAGGGACACTGGGAGTGAGGGAACTGGGCTTCAGGGACATTGCGAGTGAGGGACACTGCGAGTGAGGGACGCTGGGTGTGAGGGACACTGGGAGTGAGGGACACCGGGAGTGAGGAAAACTGGGAGTGAGGGACTTTGGGAGTGAGGATCACTGGGAGTGAGGGGCAGCGGCAGTGAGGGAACTGGGAGTGAGCGCCAATGGGAGTGAGGGACACCGGGAGTGAGGAATACTGGGAGTGAGGAACATCGGGAGTGATGGATACCGGGAGTGAGGGACACTGGGAGTGAGGGACACTGGGAGTGAGGGACACTGGGAGTGAGGGACACCGGGAGTGAGGGCCACTGGGAAAGAGGGACACCGGGAGTGAGAGACACCGGGAGTGAGGGACACTGGGAGTGAGGGACACAGGGAGTGAGGGACACAGGGAGTGAGGGACACTGGGAGTGAGGGACACTTGGAGTGAAGGACACCGGGAGTGAGGGACACCGGGAGTGAGGTACACTGGGAGTGAGGAACACCAGGAGTAAGGGACACTTGGAGTGAGGGACACCGGGAATGAGGGGCACTTGGAGTGAGGGTCACCGGGAGTGAGAGACACTGGGAGTGAGAGACACTGGGAGTGAGGGAACTGGGCTTGAGGGACACTGGGCGTGAGGGACACTGGGAGTGAGGGACAGTGGTAGTGAGGGACACTGGGTGTGAGGGACACTGCGAGTGAGGGACACCGGGAGTGAGGAAAACTGGGAGTGAGGGAGTTTGGGAGTGAGGATCACTGGGAGTGAGGGGCAGCAGCAGTGAGGGAACTGGGAGTGAGCGCCAATGGGAGTGAGGGACACCGGGAGTGAGGAATACTGGGAGTGAGGAACATCGGGAGTGATGGATACCGGGAGTGAGGGACACTGGGAGTGAGGGACACTGGGAGTGAGGGACACTTGGAGTGAAGGACACCG